>NC_077229.1:82315286-82571587 GCF_027887165.1 Monodelphis domestica
CATTGCACTTGGACCATTCTAACTGTTAGGAAGTTTTCACTTAGATGGGGCCTAAATCTGCTTCTGAAGCTTCCAACCATTGTTCCCAGTCCCGCCTTCTGGGGCCAAGTTGGAACAAAGCTAATTCCCCTTCCAAGTCACAGCCCTTTCATGACTTGGAGACAGCTATCATGCCTTCCCTCAGTCTTTTCCAGGTTAACTCTCCCCAAGTCTTCCAACAGATCCTCAAATGGCCCTTCTTTCATCATCCTCACTGCCTTCCTCTGGACCCTCTCCAGTTTATCAGTGTCCTCACTAAAACCATCTAGCTTGGTGAATATTTGAGCAATTTCGTATTCGTCTTCCCCTTCCTTTTCAATGTTAAGTTGACTGGATTTGGAAGACTCCAAGCAAAGATATTCTTACAAGCCCTCCTGTTATGTACACGATATCCCGAGACGGAAGCTTGTTATGACCATATTTTAAGCCATAGTCCAGAAATCCCGATCCTTTTCTCACACAACTTTTGACCATTTTCCAAATAGCTTTTTCTCTCCAGAAGCCCACACCTTCAAAGGGCAGCCGTGATGGAAACATTCTCTTGGCCTTGAAGGGCATCAATTTCTTTCCCAAGATTTCAAAATCTTTACCGATGCTTTCTGGGTTTCAATCTCCTGGTGGTGCTGTTTGTGTCCACATGAATTGACAGAAGGGGGGTATCAGTTATGTGGTTGGATAAATCTTGGGAGAGAATGTGTCACATTCTAGATACGTCCTAGATACAGGCCTTAGGAAGAGAGCATATCTTTCTATCATTATTGGGTCAACCAGTAACTGCCTCAGTACCTAACCCTCTGCTGGAAGTCATCATCCACCTTTCTCTCTTTCCTTTGACCTTTATTGAGGTGACCTGGCAGCCCCTTTGGATCCATAGATTCATCCTTGATAGTGGGAAAGGGAGGAATGGAACAAGCATTTAAGTGCCTACTATGTGTCAGGCATTGTATTGAGTACTTTATAATAATTATCTCATTTCATTCTCACAACAACCCTGAGAGGGAGGTGCTACTATTATCTCCCCATTTTATAATTGAGGAAACTGAGGAAGACAGAGATGAAGAGATTTGCCAAGGATCACACATAGCAGAGTTCAGATGTGAACTCAGGTCTTCTTGATTTTAGGTCTGGGGTTGTGTTCACTTCACCAACCTAGTCATCTAGAGCAGCTTCTTAGAGGGCCCAGATTCCTCCTCTTCCAGAAGACTCTATTTGCTCCCTAGTTCTAAATGTTTAGTGATCCTTCTTTCCTTTCTCCTTTGGGTCACATTTTTCTATACCCCTCAGTCTTATGGCAGAAGAATTATCCCTCTGCTTGATCAGATCCCTTTTCTCCCCCTCCATTTGTTTATATGTTCATTCAACAAATATTTCTTAAGTGCCTTTGATGTGCCTGGCACTAGGGCAGGGTTGTTTTTTTAACCCTGATGTCCAAGGGCCCCATGGATAGATTTGGGGGTTGTAGGGGAGGATAGTGTCTGTGAACTTGTATGGGAAAAAAATTACAACTTTTTTTCAATCTAATTTTTTGGTAGCGTAGTAGATAGAGTTGATAGAGTTCTGGGCCTGCAGTCAAGACAACCTGAGTTCAAATCCAGCCTCAGATACTTACTAGCTACATGACCCTGGGCAAGTCACTTAAATATATGTCTGCCTCATTCTTCAACTGCAAAATGGAGTTTATATTATAGCATCTATCTCACAGAGGTTCTTTTTCCTTCATTTTGTTTTATATGTTTAAGAACATTATTTTGGGAAGGATTCCTTAGGCTTCCAGAGAAGTCCTTAATGCATGAAAAATAGATTTAAAACTCCTGCCCTGTGTGATATGATAAAAATGAAACAAGAGGAAGACAGTAGCTTTTGTCCTCCTCCCTCCACATCCACCTCTTCCTCTCCTTCTCCTCCTCCAACTTCTGCTCCCACTCTTCTTCTTTCTCCTTGTTCTCCTCCGTCTCCTCCATTTCCTTCTATTTCTCTTCCTCTTTCCTCCTCATCGGATCCTTCTCCTTCTGCCCCTCCATCTTTTTCTTTTCTTTATGCCCTTCTTCTGTTCTTCAGGTCCTTCTGCTCCAGCCCTTTTCTTCTCTTAAAGACTCCATTCAGACATCTCCTATGGGAAGGTTCTCCTGATCCGATCCCTCTAGTGTTACTGCTCTCTTCCTCTTGAAATTACTTTGTATATACTATTAATTTACTTGTGTCTCAGTTATAGATCTCTTGTAATGTAAACTCCTTGAAGGCAGGGACTATTTTTGTCTTTGTATCCTCTGTGTCTGCTACATAGTAGGTGCTTAATAAATGTTTATTGAAGGGAATTGTTGGATTGAATTGAACTGAGGGAGAAGGAAGAGCTGAAGGAGAAAAAGACTTGAGGGAGATTATTCCAAGTATTGGGCACTTCCTCCCCGCCCCAACCCCCTGGTGAGCAGGGGAGTGTGAGCAGGGCAGGCAGTCTAGGTAACTTCTTAAATTCTTTCAAATCTTTCACCTTCTTTGTAATTCACAAGCTTTCCAAATATCCCTCTGGATGTGATTCTTCTGCTTCAAGTCTTCTGTTCTTCCTCTCACATGACTTTCTCAATATGTATGCAGATAAGTAAATTCAAGGGAATTTGAGAAGAGAAACTAAAGACTCTGGGAGATTAGGGGAAAGTAAGGGAAGAGCTGTCACCTAAACTGGGCCGGAAACTAGCACTAGACAATTGTTCAGTGTTAAGTTTGTATAGAACTAATTGAATGTCTGAAATCAAAGAGTAGTTATTCATAGTTTTATGTCAACTTGAATGAATAAATGAAAAAGCATCTTAGAAAATATTTTATTTTCCCAATTACACCTAACAACAATTTTAAACACACATTTCCCCAAATTATAAGGTCCAATTTATCTTCTTCCCTTCCTTCCCTCTGGATTATACATGTATGATCATGTAAGACATATTTCCATATTGATCATGCTGTGAGAGAATAATCATATAAAATCAAAACTCCAAAATAAAAACATTCACAAATAAAATAAAGTGAAAAATCCTTTGCTTTGATTTGCATTCAGACTCCACCAGTTCCTGCTCTGGAGGTGGGTAGCAGTCTTTGCCACAAGTGCTTCATCCTTTGTCATACGTCCTGGATCATTGTGTTGTTGATGGTAGCCAAGTCTTTCACAGTCCATCATTTTACAGCATTGCTGTTACTGTGTAGTGTTCTCTGGTTCTACTTACTTCACTCAGTATCAGTTCATGTAGACTTTTCCAATTTTTTCTGGTCATTCTGGCCATCGTTTCTTATTAGTGCAATAGTATTTCATCATAATCATATACCACAATTTGTTTAGCCATTCCCCAATTGATGGGCATCTTCTCAGTTTCTAATTCTTTGCCACTATAAAAAAAGAGCTGCTGGGGGCAGCTAGGTGACTCAGTGGATTGAGAGTCAGGCCTTAGAGACAGAAGGTCCTGGGTTCAGATTTGGCCTCAGACACTTCCCAGCTGTGTGACCCTGGGCAAGTCACTTAACCCCCATTGCCTAGCTCTTACCACTCTTCTAACTTGGAGCCAATACACAGTATTGATTCTATGATGGAAGGTAAGGTTTAAAAAAAAAAAGAGCTGCTATGAATATTTTTGTATGGATAGATCTTTTCCCTCTTTTTTTGAACTCTTTGGAGTATAGATCTAGTAGCAGTATTGCTAAGTCAAAGAACATGCAGAATTTAATAGCTTTTTGGACATAATTCCAAAATACTTTCCAAATGGTTATACTAGTTCACAGCTCTACTAACAGAGCACTAATGAACCTGTTTTCCCAGCATTTCTTATTCCTTTTTTGTCATTTTAGCCAATCTGATAGGTATGAGATAGTACCTTAGATTTGTTTAAATTTGCATTTCTCTAATTGTTAGTGACAGAGCATTTTTTCATATGGCTGTTGATAAATTTGCTTTCTTCTGAAAATTGCCAATTTCTATCCTTGGAACTCCAAGAAATCATTTGGGGAATGGCTCTGATTCTTGTAAATTTGATGCAGTTCCCTAAATATCTTTAAAAATGAGATCTTTAGGGGGCAGCTGGGTAACTTAGTGGATTGAGGCCTAGGGAGGTCCTGGGTTCAAATTTAGCCCCAGACACTTCCCAGTTGTGTGACCCTGGGTAAGTCACTTAACCCCCATTGTCTAGCCTTTAACACTCTTCTGCCTTGGAACCAATACACAGCATTGATTCTAAGATGGAAGATAAGGATTAAAAAAAAAAGATCTTTATTAGAGAAACGTGCTTCAGAGATTCCAATGCCTTCCTGCCAATTTCCTGTTTTTCTTCTCATTTTAGTTGTACTTGTTTTATTTGTGCAAAAGTTTTTTTATTTTATATAATTAAAATTTTTCATTTTACCCACTGTGACTTTCTCTTATCTATTGCTTGATTTCTTTCATGTTCCATTAATCTGCTTATGAAATCACCCATTATGTCTAAATCATGCATTCATTTTGGTATATGACTTGAGGTGTTGGTACATACCTAGTTTCTGTTAGACTATTTTATAGTTTCCCCAGCAGTTTCTGCTGAACAGTGAGTTCTTAATTCAGTAACTGGGGTCTTTGGGTTTATCAAACACTAAGTTCCAATACTCATTTTTTAAAAGTATCGTGTCTCTAATCTATTCCAATGATCAACCTCTCTATTTATTGCTCAGTATATAGACACCAAATGGTGGGGATAGTTGCTAAATCTTGTGTGATGCTGATTGTGGCTCCTCAATACTTGAATTTTTTTCTTTCTGGCTGCCTGTGATAATTGACATGACAGTTCTGGATTTTGGCTATAATATTACTCAGACTTGTCATTTTGGAATTTCAAGAGGTACTGATAGATTCTTTCAGTGTCTACTTTGCCCTTCTAAGATCTCTGGACAGTTTACTTTTATTATTTCTTGAAATATGATGCCTACATTCTTTTTTGTTCATGACTTTCAGGTATTTTAATGGTTCTTCAGTTATCTCTCCTTGATCTATTTTCTGTCTCAAGTTCAAAGACTTATTTTCTATCATTTTTCCTGAGCTGTTAGTTCTCTATTTTTAATATCTTTCTTCCCTAGTTCTTCCCTCTTCCTCCATTCTTTTCTCTACTGCTCTTATTTGGTTTTTAAAATAAAATTTTTAGTTTCTTCTTTACCTTTTTAGCCTCATCTCTTTTAGGAATTCTTGTTGGATTTGGGTCCAAGCTGAATTTCTTGTTGAGGCTTTACTTGAAGTTTTTTTTCTGAGCCATTTTCTTTTTCTGTATTTACATCTTGAGTTTCCCTGTCACCATAATCACTCTTTGTGATCAGGTTCTTTTTCTTTGTTCATCCAACCATTTTTTGACTTTGGACTTTATGTTAGTGCTGGGCTGGGCACATTTTTGGGGGAGGAACAGTGTCTGACTTGAACTTCTGTCCTCTTCTGTCCTACTGCTTTCATAAATCAGACTGGGGGCCTACAAGCTTTTGATGCTTCCAAAATGATGTGATCTGGTGGGGAGGTCTGTTCACTGCCCTCCTAGTCTGAGGCCTGCAAGTTCCTGTCCCAGGTTTGGGCCCATCAACTTGTTTCTAATTGGTAGTTTCAGCAAGTTGCTGCTTGACTCAGCTACTACTGGGCTGCTGGGAGGCTTTGTAGATTTAGAGGGACTGAAATTTTGGTTTGGGATGCTGTGCTCTTCTAAGATCAGAACCACACAGTTACCAAGTTTCAGGGCTTTGTCCTAAATTTTGTCATAGTGCTAGGTCATAGGTGTTGCACTCTGCTCTTCTCTGCCTTGGATCTGTAACCCAGCACTGGAAAATGGATA
Organism: Monodelphis domestica; assembly: GCF_027887165.1. Lineage (NCBI taxonomy): Eukaryota > Metazoa > Chordata > Mammalia > Didelphimorphia > Didelphidae > Monodelphis > Monodelphis domestica. The sequence goes on from NC_077229.1 coordinate 82,321,145, forward strand.
ACAGAAATATCAGAGACCTACTGTTGCTGCACCCAGCACTTCCTGTAGGATCCCCTGGGATCTTGTTCTGGTTCCCTGTCACAATCTTCTCTTAGTCCCTCAGTGCTGGAATGTTCCCTGCCAGAGCAAGGGGACAGCTCCTGCTAGCCTCTATCCCTAGTATCCACAGACCTCTATATCTTTCTTCCTAAGCTACCCTGGCTTTGATAAATGGTTCACTGTGGATCTGGGACAATTTCCAAGAACTCATGATGCCATTTGCCTCCAGAGAAAGAATTGATGGAGTTTGAATACAGATCACAAGACATACCATATTTCACTTTCTTCTTCTTCTTCTTCTTCTTCTTCTTCTTCTTCTTCTTCTTCTTCTTCTTCTTCTTCTTCTTCTTCTTCTTCTTCTTCTTCTTCTTCTTCTTCTTCTTCTTCTTCTTCTTCTTCTTCTCTCCTTCTTCTTCTTCTTCTTCTTCTTCTTCTTCTTCTTCCTTCTTCTTCTTCTTCTTCTTCTTCTTCCTTCTTCTTCTTCTTCTTCTCCTCCTCCTTCTTCTTCTTCTTCTTCTTCTTCTTCCTTCTTCTTCTTCTTCTTCTTCTTCTTCTTCTTCTTCTTCTTCTTCTTCTTCTTCTTCTTCTTCTTCTTCTTCTTCTTCTTCTTCTTCTTCTTCTTCTTCTTCTTCTTCTTCTTCTTCTTCTTCTTCTTCTTCTTCTTCTTCTTCTTCTTCTTCTTCTTCTTCTTTCTTCTTCTTCTTCTTCTTCTTTCTCCTTCTTCTTCTTCTTCTTCTTCCTTCTTCTTCTTCTTCTTCTTCTTCTTCTTCTTCTTCTTCTTCTTCTTCTTCTTCTTCTTCTTCTTCTTCTTCTTCTTCTTCTTCTTCTTCTTCTTCTTCTTCTTCTTCTTCTTCTTCTTCTTCTTCTTCTTCTTCTTCTTCTTCTTCTTCTTCTTCTTCTTCTTCTTCTTCTTCTTCTTCTTCTTCTTCTTCTTCTTCTTCTTCTTCTTCTTCTTCTTCTTCTTCTTCTTCTTCTTCTTCTTCTTCTTCTTTCTCCTTCTTCTTCTTCTGTTGTTGTTTGAATTCTTTTCCACAAAGTGACTAGTATAGAAAAGTGTTTTACATTATTACACATGTAAAATCTATATCAGATTGATATGATTACTTGCCATCTCTCAGGGAAAGGGGAGAGAAGAGGGAGAATTTGACTCAAATTTAAAATAAAATAAGTTAGACATTATTTTTACATGTAATTGAGGAAAAATTATTTTTTAAATGCACGTGCAAATATTATCCAGGGGAACTTTGTAGTCCCCAAAGACTCAAATTTGAAGGTAACCCAAAGGGTGTATGGTGGGTACCAGTAACTTTTAAATGATTTCCAACCCTAAGCCTTGGACAAGTAGTAGAGAGACACTTCAGTAAAGCGGCAAGAGGAAAAGATGACAGATGAATAACTCCTAGGGCTGCTTTGATGGTCTTAAAATGTATAAGTAATAATGATGATAAAAGTCCAGGGGAACATCTCTAGAAAAAAAAAGGGAAAAGAAAAATGGTTCACTGCGACTTCTTGACTTTTCTGATCAGAATCCAATCGGATACACTCCCTAGATATTTGTCACGGAGGTTGGGGTTGGGGAGAGCTAAACTCAAATGCTTGCTTTCACTCCATCATCATGACTCCTACTTCCCGCAGCATTTACTATGTGCTAAGCCCTGGGTTAAGTGCTGGGAACACCAAGAAAGGAAAAAGATTACCTCTGCTCTCAAGCAATTCTCAGTCTAATGGGGGAGGAAACATGCAAACAACAGGTACAAATTCAATATAAGCAAGATAAATAGAAAATAATCGTGGAAGGAAGGCACTAAGATTAAGGAAGATCAGGAAAGGATTTTTTTTAAAAAAACCTTTACCTCCTGTCTTGGAGTCAATACTGTGTATTGGCTCCAAGGCAGAAGAGTGGTAAGGGCTAGGTAATGGGGGTTAAGTGACTTGCCCAGGGTCACACAGCTGGGAAGTGTCTGAGGCCAAATCTGAACCCAGGACCTCTTGTCTCTAGGCCTGGTTCTCAATCCACTGAGCTACCCAGCTGCCCCCAAGGAAAGGATTCTTGACTTGAAGGAGACAAGATGCAGAGATGAGGGAGATCATTCCAGGTTTGGGGGAATTCCAGCCAGTGAAAATACCTGAAGTCAGGAGATAGAGACTTATTCAAAGAATAGCAAGTAAGTTAGTGTTTCTGGATTATAGAGCATGTGAAAGGGAGTAAGGAAATGTAGGAAGGAGCCAAGTTAGGAAGGGATTTAAAAATTTGGGTGGTGGTGACAGTGGTAAGAAATCTCTAGGGGACAGCCCCAGTGTAGACCTCTGCTACTTAACATTTTTATCACTGAAGTGGATAAGAACATTGGCAGTTTGCATATCATATTTGCAAATATGACCGATTGGGGAAGGAGAGCAGACATATTGAATGTCGAAGTCCAGATGAAATAATCTCATCAAACCTGAATGAGTGAAACAAAAATGAATGGAGCTAAATGTAGTTTTAAACGTGGGTTCCCAAAACTCAATTCTGTAGGCACAAGATGACATCAACATGGCTGGGCAATAGTTCATCTCAAAGAGATCTAGGGTTATTAGTTGACTGTAAGCTCTATATGAGTCAACCGTGCGATATATGGCAACTAAGAAGTCTAATGCCATATTAGGATTACGGAAGTGCCAGTCCCTTGGTACTCTGCCCTGGTCCGCCCATATGTGGGGGATATCCTGTTCAATTATGGGTGCTGAATTTTAGGGAGTCATTTATAAGCCGGAGAGCCTGTGGGGAATCAGGATGATGAAGGAACCATAGATTTAAAGGAAGGGACTTTAGAAAGCTATTTAATCCAATTGCCTCATTAAACAGATGAGGAAACAGATCTAATGAGGCAAAGTGATTTCCTTAAAGACACATGGAGAGTAAGTGGAAGCTTCCATGGATTTTATTGTCATCTCTGGGTAGATCTATATATCTAGCCCTAGTCTCCCTCCTGAGTAGCCAGTCCACATCACCAGCTTCTCCCTGGGCATTCCAAATTGGATGTTGGATAGGCATCTCCAACTCAGTACCTCTCACACAGAACTCATTATCTTTTCCCCAATTTCATCCCTTCTCCTATCTTCTCTTTTTCTATGGAGGGTGCCACCATCTTTCCAATGTCCTAAATTCACAATTGGTGGATCCCTAGTGTCTAGAGATAGCCTGGCATGAGGGTGATGATGCTTAACTAATAAATGTTGGTTCAATTAAATTTAAAGATGGATTGAGGAAAGCCTGGAAGCCAAGAAAGGAATTAAGTCACTGGAATAGTTCAGGTGACCTGCCCTGAGTTTAGTGGTGGTCAGAAGAATGGAGAGATGGGAATGAATTCCAGAAATGTCATGGAAGTAGAATTGACAAGACTTGGCAATTGACTGGATGTAGAAAGTAAGGGGAAGTGAGGATTGTAATTTGATTCAAACCCATAGTTATCAAAGCGATGTTCTGAAAGCACAGGTCTGCCACCACGTCCTTCCCCATCTCAAGAAACTTCAGCAACTCCCTACTGCTTCTAGGATAAAATATAATCTCCGCTTGGCTTCTTTTTCAGACCGATTTCCTATTATTCTCCAACCCGCACTCCATGTTATAGCCAAATTGGCCCCTTTGCTACTCCCCACAGGTCTAGGTATACATTAAAATGTGAGCCATGGACTCTGTGTCTGTCCTCCTCCTATTCAGTAAATTCCAGGCTCTTCTCATCACTTCTAGGATCAAATAGAAAATTCTCTGTTTGGAGTTCAAAGTCAGTCCTTTATAAGCTGGCCCCTTTCGGTCTTTCGAGGTGAGAACAGCAAGGAAAGCCAGGCTGGTGGCAACAGTTCTTATCAGAAGAAAGCAATCACTCCACAGCACTGGAGGCATGAGTTGTCTTTTCTTCCCTTATACATGAATGTGGCCACAAATTCTTTAAGCATGTGGCATTTTATATGTATGTTCTGGCCACATAGCTTCTCTGCATGCGTGTCCTTCTGTGTATTTTCCTCACTGATCTGATTGAGTTTGCACTTGTATACCTCATGTTTGTAAGAAAAGTATTTTATACCTTTTTTCTTTTAAAGACTAAGATGCATGGGGCAGCTGGGTAGCTCAGTGGATTGAGAACCAGGCCTAGGGACAGGAGGTCCTGGGTTCAAATCTGACCTCAGATACTTCTTAGCTGTGTGACCCTGGGCAAGTCACTTAGCCCCCATTGCCTAGCCCTTCCTGCTCTTCTGCCATGGAACTCATACTTCTAAAATGGAAGGTAAAGGTTGGTTGGTTGTTTCTTTAAAACTAGATGTCCATCTCTCTTTCCCCTCATCTTACCAGGTCAGAAGTGCAACAGATTTATAGACTTTATCCCATGACTTATTCCATTTCCAACCCGAGTCGATTCATCCCTCCTTAGGTAACCTGGTGCTCCCCTCAGCCCTGCCTCCATCCTTGCTTTGGGAACATCCACCACATTGATGCGGAACTTGGTTCGGATACCCAATGGGCTTAGGAGCACTGCCATGCAACTCAAGCTCAAGAGGTCTTTGTGGCTGCTTTTCCTGGTGTTCTGTTGCATTAACTGCCTTAGCTTAAGACTGGAGGAGAGAGCGCATTAAACCCTGTCTAGGGGACTCAAGTGGCGTTCCCACATGCCATGTTTATTTTGCTTCTACTTCATATCTCTCTCTCTCTCTCTCTCTCCCTCTCTGTGTCTGTCTCTGTCTCTGTCTCTCTGTCTGTCTCTCTCTCCCTCCCTCTCTCTCTCTCTCTCTCTCTCTCTCTCTCTCCTCTCTCTCTCTCTCTCTCTCTCTCTCTCTCTCCCTTCCTCCCTCCCTCTCTCTCTCTCTCTCTCTCTCTCTCCTCTCTCTCCTCTCTCTCTCTCTCTCTCTCTCTCTCTCCCTCCTTCCTCCCTCCCTCCCTCCCTCCCTATCTCCCTCCCTCCCTCTCTCTCTCTCTCTCTCTCCCTCCCTCTCTCTCTCTCCCTCCCTCCCTCTCTCTCTCTCTCTCTCCCTCCCTCTCTCTCTCCCTCCCTCCCTCCCTCTCTCTCTCTCTCTCTCCCTCCCTCTCTCTCTCTCTCTCTCTCTCTCTCTCTCTCTCTCTCTCCCTCCTTCCTCCCTCCCTCCCTCCCTATCTCCCTCCCTCCCTCCCTCCCTCTCTCTCTCTCTCTCCCTCTCTCTCTCTCTCTCTCTCTCCCTCCCTCCCTCTCTCTCTCTCTCTCTCTCTCTCTCTCTCTCTCTCTCTCTCTCTCTCTCTCTCTCTCTCCCCCTCTCTCTGTCTCTCCCTCCCTTTCTCTCTCTCTCTCTCTCTCTCCCTTCCTCCCTCCCTCTCTCTCTCTCTATATATATATATATAGAGAGAGCTGCATCTCTGTTGTATTCCTTCCTGGAAGAATACAAATTCCTTGGGGGGCAGTTAGGTGGGTTGCTCAGTGGATTGAGAACCAGTAATAGAGACAGGAGGTCCTGGGTTCGAATTTGACCTCAAACAAATTACTGCACCCCCATGGCCTAGCCCTTATTGTTCTTTGGCTTTGGAACCAGCACACAGTATTGATTCTAAGGCGGAAGGTGAGGGTTAAAGAAAAACAACAAAGTACAAGTTCCTTGAGGTCAGGACTACAGTTTTGTCTTTGGGTTTGTAGAGTCTAGGAAGGGCATGCCTTGCAGACAGAGCCATGTGCTGAGAGATCATGAAAGGTCTTAAAATGTCACCCAGTGGAATGATCACTGGCTTTTCTTGTCCGGGTTTTCCATGGCTGAGCCTCACCAGGCAGCAGAAGAAAATATAGACTTTATCCCATGATAGCATATTAGAGCGTGAATGGACCTTTAGAGATCATCTTCACTGGGCATGTGTATATGCATGTATGATGGGCCCTTCTGGAAGTCTGGGCGAGTTTATAGACTCCTTCAAAGAAGAAAGCTTTTAAATGCAAAAAACCCAAACACACAGAATTCCAAAGGAAACCAATTGTGTTGACAGTTATTTTTTTAAAGGCCATTAAATCATGGGCCTTAGGTTGAGAATCCCAGGTCTAGTCCAACTGTATAATTTTATAGTTGGAGGAAACAGAGATTCAGGGAAGGGAAATGATTGGACCAGGATCACCGGGTGTCATTGGCGGGGCTTGGAACTCCAGGCTCTTTCCCGTCAGGGGAAAGGAAACCCACGCTATCAGAGCCTTTCTTGACTGTCTCTGGTACCTGGATGTGTTCTCCCTAACAGTGGCAAGTGAGAGGGAGCTGTACTTGGGTCCCCTTCAGCAAGTTGGAGCAGCTGGGCAAGGCCATCGCAGCTCCATTCCTTTCCTCCTGGCACCCTCTAGTGGCTGCTGTCTCAGTTTAAGGAAGGGAAGCCCACAGTGCCTTTATTTATTTAAAATTCCAACACAAAACAACCAAGGGGAACTTCCATTCCCTGGGCCGGGTTCCTGGGCCTAGAAGGGTAACAGAATTTGGAGCTGGGAAGGACTGCAGAATTGGGTGGTCCTTCCTCCTTTCATAGATGAGGAAACGGATGCAGAGAGGGAAGAGAAACGGATCCTGGATTCACAGTCCTGGAGCTAAATGGAGACTCATCGTCCAATTGCCCTCATTTTACAGATGGGGGTGACTCAATCATTTCCCTACAATGTGGTATAAATGACAGCCAGGATTTCAACACAGGTCTTCAAATCTTAAGTCTTTTCCACATACTATATTCCCTCTGCAAAAAGGACAGATCACTAACATAGTTAATGGTAGACTTAAGGCTTAAGAGATGTGGATTCAAATCTTCCTTCTCATTCGATCACTGTATGTTGTGCAGTTGTGCCCAACTCTTCCTGACCTTGTCTGAGGTTTTCTTGGCAAAGATGGTGGTTTGCCATTTTCTTCTCCAGTTCATTTTGCAGATGGGGAAACTGAGGCAAGCAGGGTTGCGTGACATACAGTTAGTCAGCATCAGCTTTTAATTCAGGTTGATGCATTTTCCTGACGTTAGGCCTAGTGCTCTATGCACTACTGGTGCCACCTGGCTGCCTTTAATTCACTGTATAACATCAAGTAAATCATTTCCTGAAGCTGGGCCTTGGTTTCCTCTTTTCTCAAGATGAAGGAATTAGACTAGGGTACCACCATCTTGGCAGTGACACAGGCTCACAACTCCAATGGTGTCTCAATTCCTCACACATACTCGCCCAATCTGTTCTCAGGTCTTCTTTTGACCTTCACACACACACTCACACACACTCACACATACACACTCAACTCACACACACACACACATTCTCTCTCTCTCTCTCTCTCTCACCTGCTTAACTCAAACTCCTGACCTCCTGGTGCCAGACTCGCATCTCTCCCTGATCTAGCTCATCCTCCACTCGGCGGCCAAAGGGATTTCCCTAAGTTGTGGATCTGACTGTGTCATTCCACTCCGTCAGCTCCATTACACTCTATTATCTCCTGGGGCCAAGATCTTCCCAATCTGGCCATTTCCTATCCCTCCTGGCTTCTTACACTTGACTTCCCTCCAGGTACTCCGTGGTTCAGCAGTGCTGGCTTTCTGGTTGATCCTTGAACATGACAGTCCATCTCCAGCTGCCATGCCTTTATGTTGGCTGCCCTTGATCCCTAGAATGCTCTCCCTCCCCATCTTTGGCTTCAGGCTTTTCAGAAGACCCAGCTCAGTTCTGCGGGTTTTTCCAGTTCCCTCCCCACCTTTCCTCCATCCCAGTGCTTTCCCATTGAGATCACCCTTCATAACTGTATATGTGCAAAAAACATGCAAAAATATAATGTACATTTTTTTTTGCATGTTGACTCCATTTGAATGGAAGCTCCTTGAGGGCAAAGACTATTTTTTTTTGCCTTTCTTTCTATCCCCAGCACTAGTACAGTGCCTGGTACATTGTCTGCTTTTACTTGAGGCAGCTAGATGGCACAATGGATAGTGTATTAGACCCAGAGTCAGGAGGACCTGGGTTCAAATGTGACTTTAGACACTTTCTAATTGAGGTGATCTTGGATAAGTCACTTGACCACTGCCTGCCTCAGTTTCTCCATATATAAAATGGAACAATGAGAGTACCTACCTTCCAGGGTTGTTGGGAGGACAAAATGAGGTACTTGTAAAGTGCTTTGTTAACAAAAGCTTCTGTAAATGCTAGATGTTAATAAATAGCTGTTGACTGACAGCCAGAGAAATGAGGTCATAATTGGCTTGTTCTGCTCAGGGTAGGAGTAATGGGAAGACATTTCAAAGCAACAGATGTCAGCTTCCTTTTAGGCAGAACTCTACTTGGAGCTGCCCCACAAGGCAGACAGTGGATTCCCTGACAAGAGAAAGGTCTTCCATTCTCTTTTCGAGGGGATTCTGGGAGGGGGCAGCCTAGCTGGTTGCTGAGATCCATTTTCCAACAGACACTGAGCATAGTGTAGCCCTCACTATGGATTAGAGGCAGAGATCAATTCCTCCAGACAATTTTATGTACCACATTTCTCTAAGTGACGCAAAGGTTAGGAGCAGAGAATTGTTGGAGCTAGAAGGGAACCCAGGGCTTCTAGTCCAGGGACATCAATCTTAATTAAACAGGAATGGGGGCCACTGAACAGTACAAAAGGATCCCTGGGGGCCATGTATTGACTTTGAAAATCACATTATCTTTTATTGTATTTTTATTTATTTTGTTAAATATCTCACATTTGCATTTTAATCTGGGTCTGGTATACTCAGAAGTGCTTTGGGCCACCTGCTCTGTTTGACATCTCTGTTCTTGTCCAATCCTCTCACTTGAGAGATAGCCTAATAATTATTAAAAAACAAAACCTTACTGTCTTAGAATGAGTATTGCATATTGGTTCTAAGCTAGAAGAGAAGTAAGGGCTAGGCAATAAGGGTTAAATGACTTGCCCAGGGTCACACAGTTTTCTGAGGTCACATTTGAACTCAGGACTTCCCACCTCTAGGCTTGGCTCTCAATTCACCGAGCCACCTACCTGCCCCCGAGCTCTAATATATAAAAAGCTCTTTCCTTTACTTCACCCGTAAGCTAGTTGGTATAATAATTGTTCCCCATTTAAAAAATGAGGACAGAATCAAATCAAGTTGCCCATGACCATACAGCAGAGGTGGATAGTCACTTGCAGTGAAGGGGAAGAGAGGGACTGCAGAAGGGATCTTGTTCAGGAGGGCTTCCAAAGTTCCTTTATGTTCTTAGAGTCTGTGGCTTGGGTTTGAGGTGATCCAATTTGACCCCTGAGGTGTCTTAAACACTAATTGTCAGAGTTAGCCACAGGCCCATCATGGTGGCCAATAAAGTAGAAAGCTAAGTAACTCTCTACCTCTCCGTTATCTTTCCTTCTCTTCACTACTCCCATTACTTTGATTCAATAGTTATAAAGCTACCAGCAGCCTCATAATTTAAATTATTACAAGATCTAGAATTCTGTCACAATCCAGAGAAGATCCAATAGTCAGACCTTGTCCTCAGCAGGGTTTGCTGTCCCGGGACGTGAGCCCCAACCTATCTCTCACTCCTACTCATTCCACCTACTTCATCCCTCTGGAGCCAGAGAATACCGAGTCCCTTTTCCATGCAGCTCTTGATCTAGGCCTTGTCCTGTTCAATATCTTCATCAGCGACTTGGATAAAGGTGTGCTTCTCACGTTCAGGGCTGAGAAGTAGGACTACCATGTTGGAAGGAGGATCCAAAAAGGACTCGACGACGGGTTAGAATGGATCATCTCTAATGTGACCAGATTTGGCTGGAGTAAATGAAAGGTCTTGTTCCTGAGCTCACAACGATCAATGGCACAAGTCTAGGATGGAGGAGGGGTGGCCAGAAAACCACAAGTGAAAAAAAAGAATGAAGTTGTCTTAATGTGCCGCAAACTCAGCGGCCATTCTGGAGGCTCAGGCTAGTCCCCCAACCTTGGACTTGGCAGACCTGGCTGGAGTCCTTGCTGTGTGAATGGGCACAAATCACTTTGAGTACACTGAGTCTTTCCTTCATGTGTGAAATAAGGGTAATAACAGACCGGAGGAGGGAGGGCATCTAATAAGCGCTGTATTTCCACTGTACTATCCCGGAGCCAGGCTCTGCCTGGAGTTCTGCATTTGCTTCTAGAAGCTTCATTTTAGAAAGGCCATGGATGAATCGAGAATAAGCCAAAGAAAAGCGAGCAGAATAGGGAGAGGATTGGGGAACAAAACATGTAACAATTGGAGATGAGATTTTGGTCAAAGGTATGATTGCTGCCTTTAATTCAGAGGCCTACGTGTAGGCAATGGGGATGCAAAACCGAAGGGAGAATGTTTCCTGTTCTTGAGAAGACGTTTATACTGTCTGTATACTTGTGAGAGGGTTTCTAATGAATAGGGACATTAGGGAAATCTTTCTGTAGGACCTGAAGTGAGCCTTCAAGGACGCCAAGTATTCCTGGAGGTAGAGAGCACATTCCAAGCACAGTACAACAGCCCATGCAATGGGCTTGGGAGATGAATCACAGGATCCTTAGATGTCGTTTAGTCCAATGTCCTCTTTATTTTACAGATAAAGAAACTGAGGACCAGAGAGGTCGGCCACTAAGTAGCACAGCTAGGATTTGAACTGAGACCCTCTGATTCCAGTCAGAACTTGGCTTTGCTAACTGGTAGGGTTCAAGGAAAAGCAAGCAAGTTAGTGGCTATAATGTAAAGTGTGAGGCGGGAGTAGTCTGGAGTCAGATTGTGAAGGGCTTTAAAAATGCACAGCTGACATAAATAGCGCAACAGGGAGCCAGGGAGTGATGTGATCAAATCTGTGCTTTGGCAGTTTTGCAGGAGGCAGAATGGAGAGGAAAGACTGGGAAAGTGGGAGTCCAATTAGTAGTCTTTTGATAACCCAAGATAATAAAAATTCCGTGAAGAGGGCCTAAACTAGGATGGTGGCCATGGAAATACCGAGAAGGGGGCATGAGGGAGAGATGTGGGAAGAGAATTAACAAGCCTTAGAAACTCTCTGGATAAGGGGGATGAATGAGAGGGAAAGGTCATGGGTGACTTGAGGGCTTCCAAGCTGGGGGAATAGAAGGATGGTGGGATCCTCAACAAAAAAAGAAATGTTTGGAGTGTAAGGTTTAAGCAATGAAGACATTTCTATGAATCTGATGTGAGTAGGGTACATTCCAGGTGGAGATAACAGTGTAGGACTGGAAATACAGATTTGCATAGAAATAGTCATTGAAATCACTGCAGGGGCTGAGATCACTGAGAGAGGTGGAGAGAGGAGGTCACTTGTGGCTGGCACGTGGGGCAGTCAAACAGGTAAGAGAACAAGAAGGGGGGTTATGAAAGCCCAAGGAGGAGAGGGGAGACCAACCATGAAATGTTGCACAGAGGGAAATAACACTGAAGACTGAAAATGTCTTCTCATTTAGCAAGGTTAATCTCTTGGTAACTCTGGAGTGAGCAATTCTAGTCCAGTGGGGAGGAACTGTAAAGGTTGAGAAGTGAGTGGGAGGCAATGTGTGTAGAAGTAGAGACAATGTGGGTGGAGGGCTCTAGGAATCTGGCTGTGAGAGAGAAATAAGATGGTAGCTTGAGGTTACATATTAAAGCCAAGTGAAAATTTTAGGATGGGGAAACTTGGGCATATTTGTTGGCAGCAGGGAAGGAGGGAAGAAAGATAGGGAGGAACTCCAGAGGTTTCAGGGGCAATCTGCCAGAGGAGGTAAGAGGGGCCACATCTTCTCTAGCAAGTAAGAGCACAGGAGGAAAGAATGAGAACCGATGTTGAGGGATTCTGAGCTGGGAGATAAGAAAGATGCTCCCAACAGATGACCTCTACGTTCTTGAAAGAAGCCATGGGGCCTCTGCTGAGAACTGGGATGAAGAGGTAGTAAGTACCTTCTGGTGATGCCATTAGGGTGCTTCTAGCCGAGTTGGTAAAGATCTAAGGGACAGGTAGGTGGCTCAATGAATAGATAGTCAGGCCTGGAACTGGGAGGTCCTGGGTTCAAATCTTATCTCAGACACTTTCTAGCTGTGTGGCCCTGGGCAAGTCACTTCACCCCCATTGCCTAACCCTTACCACTCTTCTGCCTTGGAGCCAATATGGAAGGTAAAGGTTTAAAAATTAAAAAAAAAAAAAAGGCCTGAGAAGAGGTCTGGAATGGTCAACATAAAAGATTTAGCTAGATGCAGTAAAATAAAAGGATCAGGGTGCAACTGTGAAAGAACGAGTGAGAGTAGCTAACAAGCTGCCCTGGACTCATATGGCATGGTTGGGAAGCATGTGAGTAAGGAGAAAAGAAATCTGGTACAGAGGCCAGAATTTAGCAAGCACAAGCCAAGGCAGACCCAGGGATCTGATGGTGGTCCATGGAGTTAACAACAGGGCTGGGCTGTGAAGGGTGGAAAGGGAAGCCAGAGCAGGTATGGCAGGCCCCGAGAAGGGAGAGGGTTACTGAATTTCTGAGCTCTGAGTGAGGTGGAAGTTAGGAAGCTGTAGGGAGTCGGGTTTTACAGATCAATATAAAGTAAAGCTTCCTAACAATTAGAGCTCCGCAGAAACAGCCTGGGCTCAGCAGGCTGAGAGTTCCTTCTCTGGAGGTGTTTAAGCAGAACTAAGAGCATCACTTGTCAGGAATGCTGCAGGCAGCTTTTCTGCTTCAAGTACACACTGCACTAGGTGTGAGTTGAGAGTGCACCTTCAGCACGAGGATTTGCTGGCTGTGGCTGACGTCGGTGATCTCGCCGCCCTCTAAATCCAGGCTATTTTCAACTAAGCTTTTTGGCTGGACAGCTGAGACTTGTCTAGTCAATTTCAGCAGACAAAGTAGATTTGGAAATCTGCATTTAATGCAATATTGACCAATAGGTTCTACAGTCAGGTGGTGATAATATAACTGATAATCAGCATTAACAAAACATACAGCACTTTCGTTTACAGAACACGCTCTACTCTCACAGTCTCCAGGGGCATCCTCAGAAACACCTGGGCCAAAGTTTCCTCTAGAACACCATGACATCAGATTTACACGGACAGATGACAGCAGAAGGGGGTGGGAGAAGGAACCCAGTGTCTCCTCTCTCAGGCCCCTGCTACTTAGCAGGACAAACACAACATGCAGCCCATCTTCGGTACACTCTATCAGCCATCAGCCCCCCCAGCAGAGCTAGAAAAATACTGTTCTGGTTTGTAAAACTAACAGAATGGCACATGGTGTGGAAGGGGACACAGAGCCAGGCCCCCAGTCTTGTTTCAATAAATTCAAGAGTCAGTGGAGTCCCTGGACTGAAGGCACACACAGCCTGTGAACCCTTTGGCATGGCTGTGACCAAATGGGACAATAGATTCTAAAAGGGTCAGTAGGATCTAAAAGATTCATCTGAACAAAAAAAGGGTAATTCAACAAGCTTCCCTATTTGGCTTCTATGACAATACTACATGGAATAAGTAATGCTAACCTCAAGTATAATTTCTTCTATATTTAAATCATCCTTAAGAGCTCTATGTGTTTTGGGGTAGGGATGGGGGAAGAGAAGGTGGTCTGATTGTGGGTCATTTCACTCCCTTGACAATGTTTTGGGAAAATGAGACCTGGCAGCCTCAAAGCAGGCAGCATGTGCTGTAAACATTCAGTGCCCCACTCCCTGTTAGGGAGATATACTCTAGGCCCCCGGCCCTGATGGGCAGTTTTGGAAGCAGAGGTGCTGTGGAGAGAATTGGAGTGAATATTTCTGTACTTACTTCCAAAGCTTTGCCTGATGCCCTCCACCATAAGCTTGATCACAAAGGGCAAACTTTCAGAATATAACACTTCCCTAAATTTCTACTTGGTGCTCTTCACTGGTGCCTCCACCATATTTTCAATAAGAAAATGACTCACTTCACAGTTTTGGCAAATCTAACATCATCCTTTTTGGTACCACAGAGCTCACATTAAAAAGAGCATTTTATCTAAAATGGGGCTTTGTCTCCTTCCAAAATTGATTCAGGCTGGCTTGAAGGGGGAACTCTAAGATTATCCCTATGTTCCTGCCTTTATGGGGCAAAATGTGACTCAATTTGAAGAGCTGGTAACAGCAGAAACAATATGCACAAATGATGAAAAGATATCCACAAAGTCATAGTCAGGGCATATAATGCTGGGTGTCAAAGTCAATAAATATCTATTTAATTCTCTCTCCTCAGTTCATTCAAATTTACCGATGTTGCTACTGAAGACAAGTTGTTGACAGTCTTCAGTACCATAAAAAAATTCCTACAAATTCTAGACCTGAAGATTTGTGTCATCTGGGCTGGTAGAGAAAACTCATTGTGTTCGGAGTTGATAATCTACAAAAGAGAGATAATTGAGAATTGAGATGCAAATTTATTGACAGCTACCATTTATCATCTTCTGTTCTCCCATTTCCCTCTCCTTTTTAAGTTTATGAAATACACACATTGTCAAACAATATGTCCTTTATTTTTTAAAAAACCCTTACCTTCCGCCTTAGAATCAATATTGTGTAGTGGTTCTAAGGCAGAAGAGTGGTAAGGGCTGGGCTATGGGGGTCAAGTGACATGCCCAGGGTCATACAGCTAGGAAGTGACTGAGGCCAGGTTTGAACCCAGGACCTCCTGCCTTTGAGTCTGGCTCTCAATCCACTGAGCCACCCAGCTGCCCCCCAACACGTCCTTTAAAATAAAATTATGACTGCAGAGTAAAGCTTAGTCTACTTGGAAGCACATCATTAGCTGACTCCAGGAAATTTGACCTTTAGGCAGAACAATATTATAGGAGGTTCTCAGTTTCATAGCTGAGAGGAGAGCTGTGTGGAGCCCTTATAGGTAGAAAGCTGCTCAGGTAGACTAAGCTGTGTCAATACCAACATCTTTTTCACTCTATAAAAGACAAGGTAAGAATGGGTGGGAAACGTGGACAATGGAATCAAATAGGAGAAAACACATACTAATGTCTGGTAACCAATATGTATCTCAATCCCTGGTGTAGGGCATGGAAAAACTAGGAATGTGCTAAAAAAAAAACTGATGGATCTATGGGTTTCCTGATAAAGGTACTCCTTTAATCACAACAAGGTCTTTTCTTTTAATACTATGAAATTCTTGGGAGCAGCTGGGTAGCTCAGTGGATTGAAAGTCAAGCCTAGGTTCAAATCTGGCCTCAGACACTTCCCAGCTGTGTGATCCTGGGAAAGTCACTTAACCTCCATTGCCTAGCCCTTACCACTCTTCTGCCTTGGAACCAATACACAGTATTGATTCCAAGACAGAAGGTAAGGGTTAAAAAAAAAAAGAAAAGAAATTCTTGTCAATACCCTGCCATAATCCTTTATAGGAAGTCCCCTCAATGTGTTAAAGACTTTCTTATAGGCTTGTTAATATAGGATGGGAGCTCTTATGTTATCTGTTTGTATCCCTTACTTTCCACATTCTTTTCTGATAATACATCTGGATAATCTATTTCTCACTATTTCTTGGGCATGTCATGTTGGGCATGTCTACATTCATCTTTCCACTGCCCTTTTATGTTGCCCAAAGTTCTAATCTATAATTTTCAGATTGTAGATTTCCATGATTTTTAGTTGTATAGTATTAACAGAAGAATAATGGTGTTGAAAAAATGACTTTGTGCATAAATAAGGAAGTAGCTTAGGGCTTATTAATTTCCCAAATATACTATAACACGTTCTCTTCTGGCCTAAACTTAGCTCTCTGTCCATTGGCAATATATGCTTTTAAACCATTTGTATTCTTTCCTCCCTTTTAAATATTCTGATAGTCATCTCTAAATGCTTCCAGACTTGTGTTGCTTATAACACAGATTTCCTCTGTGTATATTTGGTCTGATTCAGCTGTTTGTCCTGATCTCATTTCTTTATGTTATTTCCTCATGTAGCCCATCAAAGACTAAGGTATTGAGTCCAAATATAAAAAGTTCCAATGTCATCGATGACTATAAAAATGTTGATAAATTCTGGTGGTTCCATTTTTCTTTAGGCCTATTTGTTTTTCTCTACCTAGTTTTATCTATAAGTTCTCCTAGGTTAAATTTACTTATTTAGGCCTTCTGCCAAGGCTTTTTCAGTCTCTTTCCTACCTTTTTTAGCTTAAGAGACAACCCTGTTCATAATTTTCTATTATATTCCCTGCAACATTTTGCATGTGTTTGTTATTTGCCAACATTACACTTGGCTGTCATTTTTCTTCTTAGCAAGATCAAGTGTTGGCAGGCTAAGCTCTTTCTGAGTTCTTTTGGCCTCTTATTGTGATGATTACTGTTGTATCTATAAAACTGCTATAGGAAGTATATTTTTCACCCACTCCTTGGCATTAATAGTTTTGTATGACCTGAAGTTATCTTAAGGACTTGCAGTGTCTTCTCAAATTTATCCTTTCTTCTTGTTTAGTGCTAGTATTAGTCTAACTAGCTATTCTGAATGCACATGAATAGTTGATTCGGCAATATTACCCAACACACCAGTAACCAGTCATTTTCTGTTTGTTACGAGAATCAGTTTCAAATTTTATGTCATCTAGCGCTTGTCATGCCCAGCACCTTCAAATAATCTTCTGATGAAAAACATTCATGATATTTAGGCAGGAGGCTTCTGAACAGCCTTAGACCTTTTCTATTTCTGAATCCTAAACTATATGTCACAATCTCCCATGCCCACCTTTGCAATGAAATAACAGAATATCAATGTGTGTGGGATGGGGTGTATGTGTGTGTTGTATTTATTTGCAGGAATTTGTTTAGGTCTTCTTGGAATTTCTCTACTTCATTTTTGGCAACAGATAATGCTACAAAACTGCAATTATCTTCTTGGTTGTCCTCTGCTTAGATTTATCATGAAGACTTCAAGGTGGGGTAACTAAACATTTCATGAAATGTTGTTTCTTGTTGCCTTTGGGTACAAAATAAAACCAATTTTACCCACTCTCTTATTCACTCTTAAAGGAGAATGTGTAAGTGACCATTGCATTTTGCTGCAATTTCCTTGGGGTTTCTGTTTTCCTTTATGATGAGTAATGTCAACATTGATGTGGTTCCTTTTTGAGCTACACAAAAGAGCTTTAAGACAATTATCCTCAGGGTTTTAATTAGATCATCAGTAACCAATATATAGTGTGACCCAACAGTCTGGACTATATCCCTTTGGAAAAAAAAATAGGTATACTTTGATGTAAACCAACTCAAGTTTTATAAAAGTCAGATTATGGAAAAAAGTATGGCATATTTTTGAGCCATCCTGGTTGTAAAGCATGAGCACTATTTATAATCTGCTTAGAATCTAGATGTAGGAAACTGAGAAATCACTAGGTATAGCACCCTGATTAGTGGCAAGAACTGCAAAAAGTTGGGTCCTAGCTCCAACACAATGACTGTGGGCAAGTCACCTCTCCTATGTGAACCTGTTTGCTAAAATGAAGACAATAATCTCTGACTAGTGTCCCTAAAAGTATTTGGGAGGCTACAATGAGATTACAGTATGTAAAGTGCTTTGTGAACCATATATGCTAATAAATGAAAGCTATGATCATAGGGGTAGGAGGGAAGGGTGATTCTAATGCCAAAGGACCTGAGTCATGATCATCCTGAAGTAAACTAACTTACCTCCATTCTGGGTGATGTACCGAACCCAAGGCAAAGCTTGGTAACCGCTCTTCTCAATGATCTTCAGGTAGCGCACCTGCAGGGCCCAAGAATGAACAATAAATATCTGTCTGTTCTCAGGAGAATAAAGTACTACTTTCTTGGTGATAAATCTGATTTCTTCCTGAGAGAAGAGTGGTGAGCTGATTCTAAGCTTCAGAAATTAAAGATGCTTCTTAAGTGTTTCATTGTAAACAAATGGTGAAGTATGAGAAAGCAGGCAAGCACATGATCTTCCTTTATATTTAAAACACTGAGAAAACCCACTGACAACCTGCTTCAACAGGAGTATATACAGGGATGAGGGAACCGTGTCCTTTAATCTTTCCCTAGGGCAGTGTCTAGGAAAGAACTTTTGACTGGTAGTCAGGTAACCCATGCTCTAATTGTGGCTCTACCACTAGCTCGAGCTCCCTGCAGGACTTTTAGCAAGTGACTCCAGGGCTTTAAATTCTTAACTAGTTTCAGAAGTTCTTATTTGAAACACCTCTTAGTCTCTTGCCTTCCACATCTCCATGCCCCCTTTGCAATCAGGTCTGCTCTCTTCCTCTGTGAAAGAATTTGAAGTAATACTAACAAATAAAAATGTGAATTTCCCACACTCATGTCCCACCAGCCTTAAATTCAGACGTCACTTTCCAACAACTTTACATCATCAAAATAAAGACCTGTATCCCTGAGGTGGTGAAATATGGAATTTCAAACTTGACGCTTATTGGTGGTTTTCCTTCTTTATCTTCAGCTTCAACGCTGGGCAGACCAAAATGAGCTCTCATAAGATACTCTTTCCCTCCCTGTGCAGAGAGTAGAGAGATGAAGCATAAATACTGAAATATAAGCAAGTTTAATCAACAGTCTCAACCCAAACCTTAACCACATTTTTTTGCTGCCAAAGTATTGGTTTAGAGTAATAAATTCATTGGAAAAAGCCCAAGAATGAGCACATCATTTCTCACTTGTAACAGACACATGGTACCAAGTGATTCTCATGTACCATTGATTGCTTTAAAATTTTCTGATAGTTATACCAAGAAAAATAGCTGGGGCTACATATACAGTCAGTTGGCACTGACAGAGGAAGAAGTAAGAACTAAATATGAGTGGTGTAGACATTAGGCTAAAGATGTGGGAATGATTTTCTAAATGGATCTACAGGGTCTGGCCTGTTTTTTAGACACAAATCCCTAAATGGAAGTCAGCCAGCTGGGTTTAAATCTTGGTTTGGTGAAATCATGATACGTTAAAAACTTAAATAAAGGAGTAAAAATTGAAACAAGGGAGGTGAAATTTGTACTAAGTGTTGAGGTTTTCAACTGGAATCTGACCCTCTCCAAGTTCCAGTTATCCCCAGGTAGAAAGAGAGAAAGCAGGAGAACAAAAGCTTCCTATGTGATCCCAACATCACCCCTGCTGAAACCTTGCAGGGGCTCCCTAAGCCTTACCAAGTGAAGCTTGGCCTCTGGCTTCCACACCAGGTGTTGCCTTTCCAGCCTTCTTGTATGGTGCGTCTTCAGTACTCTTTGCTCCAACTAAGTGGAGACTCATGTTTTACCTCCCAGCTATGGCCAACTCTTTTCTCTATACTTAGAATTCCTTTTCCATAAACATATCCTGAGCTATGGAAATCTTTTCTCTCTCTCAGTTCAAAAGTGGTAGCTTATCTGCCTTTCCTCATAATAACTTTTTCTCCCCTTAGGCTGCTCAGATCATTTGGTTTTCTGTTTTGCACCTCTTGTCCACATCCCTGTACTCAGTATCTATGCCACCCTAGATAAATCATCAGACCTTTCTGAGTCTCAGTTTTACATCTGTAAAAAGGAACATAACACTTCTACTATTTACTCTAAAAGGAAAGCTCTTGGTAAACCTTAATGTGCTATTAATTACTGTGATTATTCTCTTTCATTGTTGTTATCTTTGGTTCTTATCTTCCCTACTAGACCAGGAACATCAAGAGAACAGGGCATGATAATGATAAAAAGGAATTATCACTGATCCCCTATGTATATTCCTCCATTAGGATGTAAGTTCCTTGAGACCAGGGACTAGTTTTGTGCTCTGCAGTAGCAGTTTCTTTTTTTTTTAAAACCCTTACCTTCTGTCTTAGAATCAATACTGCATTCCAAGGCAGAAGAACAGTAAGGGCTAGGCAATGGGGGTCAAGTGACTTGCCCAGGATCATACAGCTGGGAAGTGTCTGAGGTCATATTTGAACCCAGGACCTCCCATCTCTAGGCCTGGTTCTCAATCCACTGAGCTACCCACATGCCTCCAGTAGCAGGTTCTTAATAAATGTGCAGATCTGAAACTTTCTCATTCACACTACGGGGGAAAGGATTAGTAAAAAAATTTCAATTGAGAATTTATTCCTGGGTATATACATCAATAAGACTAAGTTGACAATATATATAGATGAGCTGGACTATTATCAAGGACTAACAATAAGCTACTACTCTTTTGAGAAAGCCGCTTTTGAAAAGTTCTTTGGGATTTTTAGAAAGGGTAAACACATGAGGGAAGAGGCTGAATTTTCTGTTTTTAGAATGAGAAGAGGTGCTACCACTTTGGGGCAGTGGTGCTGACTCACCGGGAATGATTTAATAGACCATACAATCTCACTGTTCTCTGGGACCCACTTGACGTTCCCCACGGTGGTTTTGAACTTTGGCGAGTCTGCATCATTGGGCACAGGAATGTGGATCTCCACATTGTTTGCTGTTGATCGACGTTTAAACTGGCTCTTCGCCTATAGAAAGGTCACAAAAAGGCTGAGCTTTTTTAGTACATGGTAAATGCAAGATCCACCACCCCCATTCCTTTATTGCAACTTGTTCTTTGCAAGTTGTAAGGGGACATGACTGTGGTCAGGAAATTGGGCAAGGAGGGAAACTTTTTTTCTGAGTAATATTATGAAAAGAGTAGCAGAACGGTGGGGTAGAGGGAGAAACATTTAGTAAACACTTGTCAGAAAAGTGAAATTAAGTCCCTACATGTTTGGCTTCTATTCAAGCCTTTATGGATTAAAAAACAAACCAAATAGTGCCTTTGTGCTATTTTCATCATGTGGCTAGAATACTGAACGAAGAGTCCAAAGACTTTCCTTTGAGTTCTAGCTTAAACACTTACCAACTGTGTGACCTTGGACAAGTCATTTACTGGTTTATGTTAACGAATAAGTAAAAACTACTTTTTCATTTGTTAAAGGAAACCTGGATCTGTCTGGTGGGAAAATCAGCTGGCTACAGTCTACAAAAAGATCTCCTCCAAGAACCCTAGCCTTTTGTCCTTAGCCATAAGTGATTTCTTCTTCCTTATTTGTACTACTACTCAGAGAATTTCTTTTTATTAGGGCAAATGAGGTTAAGTGACTTGCCCAGGGTCACCCAACGAGGAAGTGTCTGAGGTCACATTTGAACCGAGGTCCTCTCAACTCTAGGCCTGGTGCTCTATCCACTGTACTACCCAGCTGCCCTCTACTCAGATCATCTAGACTCTAACAATCAAACCCTATCCTAAACACCATCAGGGATCAGGAGCTCTTTACTTAGAAGGAAGCCTGTCCTGTTTTCGTATGGTTCTAGTTGATTACAAAATGATTTCCAATATTGGTCTGGTACTTGCTTCCCTGTAAACATCAACTCTGTCACAGTGTTCATTCTACCCAAATCAAGATGACTGGGAAGCCCTGCCTTCACCGTCTCCTTTCTGCCAGGCTAAACATTCCCAGGTCCTTCAACTGAATCTCTTATGCCACGGTTTTGAGGACTTCCCCCATGCTGTGTATGACTATCTTTTTACACTCATTCTTGTACCCATCAGAGATTTATTAAATGTCCAGGTAGTATGGCTGAGCAGAAACAGTAGTAGATAGGTGACCCTGATTAAAAGTCTGGCTCAGATACTTAATAGTTAAGAGATCTTGGACAAGTACCTAATCTCCTCAGAGGCTCCATTTATTAGTAAAATGAGGATAATAATATTTATGTACTATCTACACAGAGGGTTAAGAGGAAAGCATTTTTTAAACCCTTACCTTCCATCTTAGAATCAATACTATGTTTTGGTTTCAAGGCAGAAGAGTGGTAAGCTAGGCAATGGGGGTCTAGTGACTTGCCCAGGGTCACACAGCTAGGAAGTATCTGAGGCCACATTTTAACCTGAACCCTCCTGTCTCTAGGCCTGGCTCTCAAACCACTGAGATACCTAGCTTCCTCCAGAGGAAAGCATTCCAAAGAGCTATAGAAATGTGAATTATTTGTAGTAGTGGTAATAATGATAAGCATCATTATTATACTAATTACAATCTGCAGTTAAATTTACATGGGTGAGATAAGCCATGAGTTAAAATTCTCCTTTGGGAGATAAAAAAAATTGCCTAGAATTTTCAAAGCAAACTGTTCTCTGTCTCACAGGGCTAATGGAAGCATAGTTCTTTGTGAATCTTAAACTGTTATAGAAATGAGAACTGTTAGTACAACTACCAACACTGTCAATAAAAGAATAGTTTAAAAGTGAAATCTGTGCTTTGCTTGATGGATGGGAATCCACTTAAAGCTAACCATACTTCTGAAGGGGCAACTGACCTTAATCATGTACTCGATGCGGCTGTGGGAATGTTTTTCAATTACAGATTCAATCCATATCAAGGGCTTTACCTGAAAAGAGGCACAAAGACCAAGAAAGTGATGAGGCTGATGTTAGTGACAATTCAATCCTTGCCATATGCATCTCCAATAAAATTAAATCCAAGAAACTCTGGCAAGTTGGTCTAAGATGGGGAAAAGTTAACAAAGCTGTTTTCATAGTTCAGTTTGGGAGTCCCAAGGAAAGACTTTGGAGCTCCAAGAAGACTGACATACAAAGAAATGAAAGATCTCACTTAGTCATTAATTTTCCATCTGTCCAGCACTGTATCCTTTGAAGGACAGGCTGCCCTTGCTGAGAAAGTGGCCCCTTTGGCTTCCTTCTCCCTGAGCATTAGGCCTATGGCATCTATTCCCAAACTTCATGGCTTTCTTCATCCTCCTCCTACCTTGGCCAACATATTCTTTCAGGGTATGAGGAGAAATATTGCTGTTCTAGAAAATAATCTCTGTATTACACAATTTAGCATGTGAATACAGAATGCTGTGCTTCCCATTACCTGGCAGTTCCATTACAAGAGCCATATTTAGAGTTATTCCATTTAGAACTAGAAACAATAGTTTCCAAGAGCTGGCATGTTCAATAATTGAGGGATGGCTAAGTCAGCTGTCATATAGCACTAGAACATACTATTATTGTGTTGTAAAATATGGTAAACAAGATATGGGAAACATAACAAAGGGATGCAGAAAAATAAAACAGTAAAAATATAAACAAATTGATTATGACTATATTAAAAATGCACTGCAACAAAACAGTGTAGAAACAAAACAGGTAGAAAAGAAATTGGAAGGGAACAAAAAATAAGTGAATGTTATTATTTTATTCAAATTTAGACTGTTTTTTTAAAATGAAAATTGAGTTTAATATTTTAATGGAAGTTTTATTCCATATTTTTATGTTATTAAATTTCCAAGAAAAATCATATATACGATATATGCTGATTTGCATTATTCTCTATTTTGTTTTCATATCATTTACCCCAGGGTAAAGAATACTCCAAGTAGATAAATACTAGGCCAAGAAACCAGTCTCTTGTGAATGGAGTTAGTGTGACTCAGTTTACTTATACTTTATCATCCTCTAGGTGAATGAAGTTTCTGAACTTGCCAGGCTTAGCCTGCAACCAAGATTCATGGCTAGAGCTCCCAGTCTGTTACTATCTGTCTGATACCTGCTAGGCTAGTGCTTTAATACATTAATTACAAACCTTTCTTATTTATTCATTAAATGGCTTCCCAGGCATGTGTAAAGTCCTACTGGTAGAGAGGGCTGGCTGCCTCCTTGACCAAGAAAAAGCATGCCTACAGTAGACCTTGGGACATGTGGATGCCTATGTGATCTTGGCAAATAGTTGAGATGAAGTTGCTTGTTTTTCTTCTTTCTCAGAGGCCATTTTTTAGTGTCTTTGATGAGGTACCAGGCATTACTGACATTTTTAGCTCTATTAATAGTCACCACCACTACCCCCACACCCAAGCCCAGCTGTACTTACATGGGTGTTGAGGCGATAAGACATTAGTTCAAACTCTCCATCAGGGGGAATGAAAGAAATTGTCCGGTCATTCTCAAAGCGGGAGAGGCGCACACACTGGTGGAATTTCACATCTTCCAACTCTACTGACTTGCTTTTTCCACCTGGAGGAAAGAAAAGATAGAATGTGAGAAAAAGAAACAACCAAGAGGATGGTAGAGAAGACAGTGTACTATCTTAGAAGCAATAGGAACACAAAAGGGGCCAGTAGTCAGATGACCTGGGTTGGAGGCTAAGTACAGTTACTAAATAAAGCCACTTTTAGTCTGAGCCTGAAAAATCAGATCAATACCCTCTATTATCTGCCTCACAGGATTTTGTGAAGAAAGTGTTTTGTAAACTATAAAGCACCTATAAGTAACTAGCCAAAACCCAATAAGGAAATAGGCCTTTCCCCATATCTTTTCAGTAAGTCTCATATTTTGCTAGCACTGTTATCTTGGGCGTATCACAACCCTGAGTTTTAGTTTTCTTGTCTTTAAAATGATATCTCCCAGACAGGTAGGTTGTGAGAATCAAATGAAATGTTAGATATAAAAGCCTTTTAAAATTGTAACACATTATAGAAATGCAAATACTATTGATGATAATCATCCAGTCACAGAATAAACATTTAAGTTCAGTACCTACTTTGTGTTAGGCACATAAGATTTGGGAAGAGGCAAAAGACAGTTCCTGCTCTCAGGAGGAGGCAACATGCAAACAGTTAGGTACAAATAAGCTACAGATAGGATAAAAAGGAAATAATTAATAGAGGAAAGGCATTTGAATTGAGAGAGACTGGGAAAGGTTTCTTTAGAGCAGGATTTTTAGTTGAGAATTGAATGGGAGGACAGCCAGAGAAAATGCTAAAAGATGGAATGTCTTATTACAAGAAGAGAAAGTCAGGGTATACAAAGGAGGATCACAAAGTACACTGCATGGGGTAAAGTGTAAGAAGACTGGAAAGGTAGGAGGGGACCACGGTATGAAGGGCTTTGAATGCCAAACAGAATCTTATATTTGATCCTGAAGATGAAAGGGAACTTCTGGAGTTTGAGTAGGGAAGGGAGTGATGTGGTTGAACACATCACTTTTAGAAAGTTTTAGAGTTTTAGAAAGATCACTTTGATAGTTGAGTGGAGGATAGACTGCAGAATGGAAAGATTTGAGAGGGAGACCAACCAGTAGGCTAATAATAAAAATAGCTGACATTTATATAAGACTTTAAACTCTGCAAAACCCTTGATGCTATTATCCCATAAGACTGTTAACAACAACCCCCAGAGGTGAATAGTCTAGGGATCCCCATCTGACAAAGAAGGAAGCTGAAGTACACACAGAGGTATTAAATAACTGACATGTTTGTACAAAACCTTTTTAATTTAATGTAATCAAAATTATTCATTTTAAATTTTGTAATACTCTCTATCTCTTGTTTGGTCTTAAATTCTTTCCTTTCCCATAGATCTGACAGGTATACTATTCTGTGTTCAGATAATTTACTTATAATTTCCCTCTTCATATTTAAGTCACTTAACCATCTGAATTTATCTTGGTGTAGGGTGTGAGATGCTGATCTAAACCTAATCTCTCCTATACTGTTTTCCAAATTTCCCAGCAGTTTTTTTCAAATAGTGGGTTCTTGTCCCAAAGGTTAGGATCTTTGGGTTTATCATACACTATCTTGCTGAGGTCATTTACCCCAAGTCTATTCCATTGATCCTCCCTTCTGTCTCTTAAACAGTGCCATATTGTTTTGAGGAGCATTGCTTTATAGTATAGTTTAAGATCTGGTACTGCTAGGTCCCCATCCTGCACATTTTTTTCATTAGTTCCTTTGATATTATTTATCTTTTGTTCTTCCAAATGAACTCTGTTATAGTTTTTTCTAATTCTATAAAAGTTTCTTGGTAGTTTGATAGGTTATGGCACTGAATAAGTAAATTAATTTGTGAAGGATGATCATTTTTATTATATTAGCTCATCCTACCCATGAGCAATTAATGTTTTTCCAATTAGTTAGATCTAGTTTTAATTGTGTGGAAAGCATTTTGTAGTTGTGTTCATTATAATTCCTGTGTTTGCCTGGGCAAATAGATTCCTAAATATTTTATATTGTCTAGGGTGATTTTAAATGGAATTTCTCTTTTAAACTCGTGCTGCTGAGTTGTGTTGGAAATATATAGAAATGCTAATGATTTATGTGGGTTTATTTTGTATCCTGCAACTTTGTTAAAGTTGTTGATTATTTCCACTAACTTTTTGGTTGATTCCCTAGGATTCTTTAAGTAGACCATCATATCATCTGCAAAAAGTGATAGTTTAGTCTCCTCACTGACTATTTTAATCCCTTCAATTTCTTTTTCTTCTCTAATTGCTACCACTACAATATTAAATAATAGAGGTGATAACGGGCATCCCTGTTTCACTCTCAATCCTTTTGGGAAGGCTTCTAATTTATATATACAGTTTATTATTTTTAGGAAAGGTCCATCTATCCCTAGACTTTCTAATGTTTTCAATAGGAATGAATGTTGTATTTTTGTCAAAGGCTTTTTCTGCATCTATTGAAATAATCATGTGATTTTAAATGACTGACTTGGAGTCAAAGAGCAATGATGTCAGATGTTACATTACTCTGATACTCTTTTCTCTGGCTCTCCTCTTAACTACATAACTGATTCTTCTCAGTCTCCTTTAGTGGAGGTTCTTCCAGGATTTTCTTGCTAACCTTGGCTATTTCCCAGGGCTCTGCCTAGAGTCCTTTTCACTTCTCTCTATATACAACTTTCCCTGGTGAGCTCATCAGTTCCTTTGGGCTCAATGATCATCTCTATGCTGAAGATTCTTAAATCTACTTAATCAGCCCAAATTTCTCTGAGGACCTCTGGCATCTCCAGCAGTCAGCTGGATATCTCAAAATGGATACTTTGTAGACATCTTAAGCTCTGTATATTCAAAACTGAACTTATTTTCTCCCCCCCCCCCCATAAACCTTCCCCTCTTCTTAATTTCTCTACTGCTGCTGAAGGCATTACTATCTTCTCAGTCCACTAGGCTCACAACCTAGGAGTCATTGTTGATTCTTCACACTCTCTCTCACCTTCCATGTCCCACCTGTTGCCCAAGGCCTGATTTCATCTTTGCAATATCTCTCACATATATACCTCTCCTCCCCCTCTCTCCTCTGATACTTCCACTACCTGGCGTAGATCCCTTCTTATCTCATGCCCGGACTACTGCAATGGCTGGTGGGTGGGTCTGCCTGCCTCAAATCACCAAAGTGATTTTCCTAAAACTCAGGTCTGACCATATTATCCCTTTCCTTCCTTAAAACTCTAGCAGCCTCCTATCACCTCCACAATCAAATATAAAATTCTGTTTGGCATTTAAAACCCTTCATACCCTTGCTCTCTACTGACCTTTCCAGTCTTCTTATACTTTACACCATGGAC
This sequence comes from Monodelphis domestica, assembly GCF_027887165.1. Classification (NCBI taxonomy): domain Eukaryota; kingdom Metazoa; phylum Chordata; class Mammalia; order Didelphimorphia; family Didelphidae; genus Monodelphis; species Monodelphis domestica. The sequence goes on from NC_077229.1 coordinate 82,348,422, forward strand.
TCTATGATCCAGTGAAATCAGATTCTTTTTATTTCTCAAACAAAATACTCCATCTCCTGACTCTGGGCATTCTCTCTGGCTATTCCCCATGCTTGGAATGCTCTTCCTCTTGGCTTCTCTGGCTTCCTTCAAGTCCCAGCAAAAATTCTATCCTCTATATTCAGAAGCATTTCTGATCACCCTTAATTCTAGTGTTTTCTCTGTATTGACATTTCTAATTTATCTTGCTTACAGCCTATTTAAAGACACTGTCTTCTCCATCAGATTGAGCTCCTCAAGAGCAGGGACTGCCTTTTGCTTTTGTATATGCAGAGTTTAGTATGGTGCCTGGTATATATCAAATTGTTAATACATTTTATTGACTGAGAAAATATTACATTGGACTGTGACCTGAGTTCCCCATTCTGGCTGAATCACTAATTATATGATCTTGGCAGGTTATGTCCCTTTTGTGGGCCTTACCTCTTTTGCCTGAAAAAGGAGGTGCCTAGAGTAGAGGATCTCTAATGACCCCATGAGCTCTGATATTCTATATACTTATGAAATAAACCACATAAAATTTTAGATTTCCCTTATTTAGACTTCTTGGTAAAGCTAGTCTAAAATAAACAAAATGTATATTATGGGCTACTTGTAAATAAAGGTAGTTTCATGGATTTATGTGCATATAGCAATTCCAAAAAACCTTGTAAAGGCCCAACTTTAAAGAAAAAAATTAAAATGATTTATAATTTGCATAAAATGATATTCTTTAAAATTTTTGTAATTTTTATAAAGTGATACTCTTAACAATACTTCAAAAGGGCTTGAAATCAGTTTCTTCCTATGGAGAAGCAAATATTTGTCTTCAAATGTCCTTTATATAACTTATTTGTTTCTTTCTAGGGCAGAAAGGCTATCTTCCATCCACTGCTTTTCTGGAACAATGAAGAGGGTTTCACACTTTAAGAATCAGTCTCATTCTTCTAACCAAAGAAAAGGCTAAATCCTCATATAACAAGGGCATGCTCATGAGGGGATAGACCAAAAACTCAAAAAGAAGCCATTGATATACTCACGTCCTGTATTGTCAAAGAGAACTTTGTCATTGAGGCCCAGGCGCAGTTCTGGCATCCCTGAGAGAAACACCCTCATCTTAATGGAACCCACAATTTCGCTACGAAGAACGTTCCCATTGGCACTGACCTAAGAGAAGAACCAAGCAAGTTAGTAAAACTGTTGTAGGATGGATCAGAGTGAGAACTCACAATAGTCTTTGTATATTAATATAATGAAATTAGAGTGGTCAATCAATAAGTATTAAGTTATTACTATATGCCAGGTATGAAGCGCTGGAGATTCAAAGAAAGGCAAAAACATAGTCCTTGTCCTCAAGAAGCAAACACGCTAATGGGGAACATGCAAAATGCTATACAGGAAATATACATAGCATAAATAGAAAGTAATTTCAGAGGGAAGGAACTAGAGATGGGGAGTATTTGAGAAAGATCTTAAGATGGTCTGGAGTTTGACAAGTCTGTCTGGGTTTTCAATCAGCAGTATCATTTCTATGCAGATGACTTCCAAATCCACATATCTAGCCTATATCTCTTTTCTGAGTTCAAGTCCCACATTCCACTTGGATGTCTCTTGGGCATCTCAAACTCAACAAGTCCAAAACAGAACTAATAAGGCTTTCCCTGGAAACTCATTTCCTTCAACTTCACTATTTCTGCTGAGGGTAACATCAACTTTCTAGTCATACTAGATTCATACCAGGTTTATCATCTGGAAGTCACACTTGGTTCTTCACTCTTACTCTTTCCCAACATCCAGTGTGGTCAAGTCTAATCAATTCTACCTTCAAAATGGGTTTATCTCTATTTACATTGGAGGAAGCAAACTTAGAGAAGTGACTAGTGAGTATCAAAGACAAGATTACAAACCAAGCCTTCTGACCACAATTCCAATTTACACTTCTGATTCAGGAAAAACAAAAAACAAAAAACCTTCTCTTTTTATGCAAACTGGCATTCCCTAGTTTTATGTAGAAGTAAATCTTCCTCTAAGATCTTTGTGAGACAATAGTCTTTCTACTCCATGCACAAAGGCCAAATGGTGGTGGTTGGTGGAAACATCAAATCCCTGCTACTCTCAGGGTCAGATGTTCCAATTTAGGGGTACAAAGAACAAGAGCTTACCCACTTTTACTCTGCTTGCACTTTCTTAAGTTGGGCAAAAGTCAGTTTAAAGATTAAAAAAACTTACTTTTGGCTTGACAATAAGTTAGAATAAATTCAGGCAGAACAGGTGGGGAAAAAGCATAGATTATCTGGATCCTTTCCTTGCTTCCCAAATTTAAAACTTTGGGAACCTTTTTAGTTTACACCACATTGATATGACACTGAGCAAAGCATGTCTAATGTAAGTCTTGTTCATCTGGATGTGGTTTCATAGAACAGAAGGGCTAAAGTGGCAATTTGGCAATCATGTCCTATTCCCTTATCTTATAGTTGGAGATCAGAAAAAAAAAAAGAATGTGGTTTGGTCACACAGCTAGTAATATCAGATCCAGAGTTCAGATCCATGACTCTAAATTCATCAATAATCTCAACTGAACAAGGGATAGAGATTACAGATGATAAAATGGACAATTTCAAAACATAATTTAAAAGCTTTTGCACAAACAAAACAAAACACTTAAAATTAGAAGAGGTCCAAGTAATTGGAGAAAAAAATCTTTATAACAAGTTTCTCTGATAAAAATTTCATTTCCAAGGTATATATATAGATATATATAGATATATATAGATATATATATATATATGTATATAAAGACTAGACTTAAATTTAAAAGACTAAGAATCATTCCCTAATTGATAAATGATTAAGGGATATGAACAGAAATTTTTCAAAGAAGAAAATCTAAGCTATTAATAATCTTGTGCAAAAATCATTACTATTTAGAGAAATGCCAATTAAAGCAACTCTAATGTTCCAATTCATACTCATCAGATTGGCAAAATTGGAAAAAAATGAAAATGACAAATGTTAGTTAGATTGCAGGATAGGAGGTGCATTAATGCACTACTGATATAGTCAATTTGGGAAGCAATTTGGAACAATGTCCCAGAAGACATTAAACTGTATTCAACCTAGCAATACCATCACTGATCCTCCAGAGAAATCAAAGATATAAGAAAAATATTTATAGCATCTCTTTTTGTAGCAACAAAAAATTAGAAACTAAAGGGTTGCTGCTCATTTGGGGAATGGTTGAACAATATATGAATATAAGAAAACACAATGTACCAAAAAAGATGAAAGGGGGTGAAAAAGAGAAGATTTATATGAACTGATGGAGAGTAAAGTGAACAAAAGAATAAATTAATACAATATTAACAACTCTGTAAAAATGAAAAACTCTGAAAGATGTAAAAATTTTGATCAGCCCAATAACCAACTATGATTCTTGAAGATTATTGACGAACTATGCTACATACTTCACTTCCTGACAGAGAGGTGATAGACTCATGATGCATAAGTGGCATAAATTTTGGACATGGCTAAAGCAGGAATCTGTTTGTTTTACTATGTATATTTGTTAAAGAAGGTTTTGTTTTTCTTTTTACTCATGGGTGTAGGGTAAGAGGGAGAGAAAATATATTTTCATTATTTGAAAAAAAAAATTAAAATTTAATAAATAACCAAACGAAACAAATTTCAGCACTCTTTCCACCACATTGACTTAGAGATATCTTAGGCCTCTGTAGATATACTAGTCTACAGAGTTTAGTTGCTTTTATTTTCATTTCAAAAAAGAAAGTAAATAGATGGACTTACCAAGAGGTTAACAGATTCTATGACATCCAGGAACACCTCATTCTTTCTATACTTGATTCCCTCAGATCTCCAAGACACAGCATTGGTGACCGTGGCTGGTGGACGAGGGGCTCCAGTTTCTAGTTTGTGGCCTTCTTGAGTGATGTATCTTTATAATCAGATGATTAGTGTTAAGGAAGCATGACTAATATAGAAATTGCAACTTCAGTCATTGTCTTAATGCTACATTTTAAGAAGTGAACAAAATAAGCTCTTAGCAGCCTGGAAATAATATCCTGAGGCACAAAATGATAGAATAGAACCTTAGAATTGCAATGGGACTTGGAGGGATCTAATCTAGATAGGTACCACCCCCTACTCCCAATCTACCTAAACTCTGAGAAGCTTTGGTTCTGGTTTTCCCATGTCAAAAGTAACCATTTATGATTTAATCTGGCTGCCAATGAAGAAACTCAAGACAGCAAGATAACCCCTAACAAAAACATTCTAATGGAGTGAAGCATCATGGCCATTGCAGGCATCAAATCCACATTCAATTGTGCCAGAAAAGCCCCAATATAAGACCATTTAAGTCCTTCATGCTTAGGATTTGAAAGATTAGGAGACAAACAGTGTTTCTAAGGCTATATCAGTAACACTGGGATACCAATGTGTATTATGTCAGGATTTTGAGCAGATAATAGTTGGTAGGTGATTCAGACCACAGCCCCCTTCCAAATGTGGTAGATATTTTGTGAATTGCCCCAGCTGAAAAAGTACCTCTCAATGCACAGACTAGGGATAGCCTGACAGACATCTGACCCTTTATCCCCTAGGCTAGTGATGGGGAACCTTTTGGAACTTTTTAGGGATCCTGGGCCATGTCCCACCCCTCCCCCCAGACTATATGCCTGTGCCTGCCCCTGTGTTCAGGGGCAGGGTCTGGCAGCAGGCTGGCCAAGCCAGGGCCAAGCTCCACAGCAAAGGAGGAGGGAGGCTCAAGTGTCCCCCCACCCCCACCCCAATTCAGAGGTACAGCTTCTGGCAGGCCAAGCCAGGGCTGAGCTCAAGTGCTTCATATTCTCCCCTTGCATTTGGAGGGTGGGGACAGGCTACTAGCCCTGGGCTGGTCATGCTCTGCTGGCTGTCATGACACATGACAAGTGGAGGGATGCTCAATGCTCGATGCCCGTCACACCCCCACCCTCCCACTTCCAGAGGAGGGGCCAGGCTTCTGGCCAAGCCAGTGCAGAGTTCTGCCTTGAGAGTGGCTCGAGTGCCTTATCCCCTGCATTTGGGGGTGGGGCCAGGCCCCTAGCTGGCCAAGTCAGGGGCCTAAATGTGCCCAGAGATCTCTACATGCTATCTTTGGCACACATGCCATAGGCTCACCATCATGGCCCTAGACCATACTTCCCACGACCTGCCCTGGAAAGGTTAGTTCCATGCCAAAGGGGAATTAGAGATACATCTGACCACTGATACTCACTCTTGCAAAATTTTGCTGTCAGTGGTTTGAGGGTATCCAAAATCCATTAATTCATCTAGTAATTCATAAATAATAACAAAATTATCACGAATGCTCTCTTCTTCCAACTCTTTGAAATACTCAGAAAATACCTAAAATGAAAAAGAGAGAAGACCCATGAAAAGGTTTACAGCTGATTCCTATACATCTCTGAGTCTTCTAAAAGGCACTTAGTGGTCTACAAGTCATTTTTCAGTCATTTGTGCTGGGACAATGAAACATTTAATTTCTTAAATTCTATGTTGAAGATCAAGTACCTACTACATAAGCATGATGAAATCAACTCTAGCTGAAGACAGAGCTGACTGATTTAAAGCTTGCTCAGCACCATACTCTCCTGAAACCACCTGTGTCCTCTTCTTTCTACATGTTTCCTCTCTTCCATCACCTTTAGGAAATCTTATGTCTCAAATCTAGACCCTGTCATCTTTCTAATGTGTAATTCCCTCTTGATTACCTTTCCTGACTCTCAGTCAAGTTCTCATAACCTGGGCTACTGAAATGTTAGCAAATTTATCCTTGTTTTAGGCTTTCTCATCTCCAACTCTTTATCACAGTAATTTTCCTAACTAATGTTCAGGTCTGATCAAACCACCCCTTGTTTGAAAGCCTTTAGCAAAGTGGCTTTGCTTATCAAGTAAAATACCATTTCCTGAACTTGGTATTCAAAGCTTTCTAGATTTAGCCTATTTTGCTAGCCTTATTTCATAGTACTCTACTGAATATATTATTGTTTTTATTCTTTTTTATTATACATTCCAGGCTCTCCTCAACTCCTGCCCTCTCTTGCCTCCGTTCACTCATGCTGGCCATTCCTTATGCCTAGAATAGCATCTCACTCCTCTCCCACACCTGTGCCTTTTAAGAAACCTCCCTTTGTGTTCCTCCACACCTGGAGATGATCCTTTTCAGGGAACACTGCCAAAAAATATTCTTGATCAGACTCCCACACCACTATGATATTCCAGTTCAAATTTCCCTATTACTATACTCTATATTTAATCAAGGTCCTAGGTGCAAACACTGTAGAGTGCTGCCCTCTGGGGGGAGAATGGACATATGACAAGGGTCATACTGAGGCTGGCTGTGCAGGCTGAAAGAAGTTCTATTTTCAGGAAAAGGAAAACCTTTTGGTTTTCCCTATATGGCACTTACCTGTACTACCTTGTAAAGAAAGGCAAACACCAGAGACACACAGGCATTCTTCTTAGATGTTGCAACCACTGGCAGAAAACCTATTAAGGAGCCTTCAAAGGGAGTACATTTGAAAAGGTCTGATAATATTCCACTGTCATAAGCCAAAACCTGATGGAATTGCTGCAGTAATTCAGATCATACCGAAGATCAATCATCAATGGGGCATATATGGTGGTGGCTCCTAAATGCTTCAAAGAAAGGGCATAAATCAACATGAAACCCTGCCCCTAACCTCTAAGTTCTGACTCAAGCTACATGTCCATCAGAATGTCCTCCAGAATTTACTCCTTCTCCCTCCCAGGCTGTGAACAGCTCTCTCTTTTTAGGTTTCTCTCTACATAACTGCTACTTTATACTTAGGGGTTTGTGCTGTTTCCAAATGTTTAATAATGAAAGAAAGCATAGGTCAGTGGCAAGACCACAGAGGGAAGTGAGAAGTCTGTGCTCTGGAACTATGAGGAGGGGACTCCATGGAGACATGGATGAACCACTTTATTTTTCTGAGCTTTAATTTCCTCACCTGTAAAATGGAATTAATAACACCTAACTGGGTAGTTGAGAGGGAATGGTGACAAAAATACCTTAGAAGCCTTAGAGCTCACTTAAGCTTAGGAATGAGGTTTTATGTGATTGGTGCCCTGTATTGAAGCATTTAAGAGCTGCCACCCTATATGTCTTATTGACATTATGACCTCACCATAAGGAAAGCACTTTATAAATTTTTACATGCTATTAAATGTGTAAATCATTATTCTGGTCATTATAGACTGGTGATGGCAAACCTTTTAGAGATGGAATGCCAAGACCCCTCCTTGCTTGTTACCCCCCCCCCCTTACCCCACACAGGGGAGGGAGAAAGAACTTCCATTGTGCTGCTGGGAAGAGGGGTGGGTGAAAAAGTGTCATTAGGTGCAGCAGAGATGGGGAGGGGAGCAGCTCTTCTGCCCAAGTCCCTCTGCATTTCTAGTAACAAACAGGGGAGGGAGGGTGGCCGAGTGCCCACAGAGGGCATTCTGTGTGCCATCTCTGGCAACTATGCTATAGGTTCATCATCACTGTTCTAGACCTTGGATTCTTTACCTGAATGTGACCCAGTCTATGAACTTAAAATTTTTTTTAATAATATTATTTCAGTATCGTTTTGGTTTATTTAGTAATCATATGTATTTTATTGTATGCATGTAAAAACATGATTCTGAGAAGGGGTCTACAAATTTCACCAATCTGCCAAAGGGGACCATGACACCAAAAAAGGCTAAGAACTAAAGCAGCTAGGTAGCACAGTGAGCAGAATGATAGACCTGCAATTGGGAGGATCTGGATTCAAATCTTGCCCCAGATCTTTCCTAGCTGTGTGACTCTGGTGAAGTCATTTAGTCCTGATTGTCTAGTCCTTGAGATTCTTATATCTTAGAATTGATCCTGTAGACAGAAGCTAAGGGTTTAAAAAAAAAAAGGCTAAGAACCTCTGTCCTAGACAGATAGCTAGAATTTAATTCTAAAATATACATGCTTTAGTGTTTTTTATCCTTGCAATGTGCTAGCAACGGGATTGGGTCCTCTCTTACAGGAGCTCTTTCCAGAATAGCTAACCTCAGGACAGGGGCAGAATACAATCCCTCCTCAGCTGCATCCCTCTCCCTCTCCTACCGTGGCCTAGCAGGATGCCACAGGTCTGAGGAAGCTGACAGCTCTGATGGCTGCTTAGTCTCCATCTTCTTCTATCTTTAGTACACATACTCAATCCTTACACAGTGAAAAAGGTTCAGCAGATACAGTCTCCCTAAGGGTATAAACATTTAGGAGCTCCTCAGAGCTTTCTCTTCCAGTGGCTCTATTCATGTCTTTCTAACATCAATCAGGTCTCCTAGACTCTTTCCTTCAAGCACAGGTTCTGAGTAAAATGGGCATTTTAGTGGCACAGCTTCAATGATTAGGACCCAGTTGTGAGGTGTCCTTCAGGGAATAAGGATAAGCCTGCCTGCATTATGGACTGTCCACATATAAATAGTTTTTCTTAAGGTAAAAAAGAATAGCACTTAATAGCTAAATCCTAAATCTTATTCCCTCAAAGAGTCATACTCTGGATCTGACAAGGGGAAGAAGGCCCTTCTGTCTGCTGTCATCAGTTCCCTCTTGCTTAGGGTCATTTCAAGTGGTAGCAATAGAGAATAAAAGATAAAAGAGTTATCTTTGGGAATAACCTGGGTTCATTAGCGGTATTTTCCAAAAAGATACAATATAAATTGTTGTGTTTAATCCACATAAAACGAACTCCTCCATGGGCTAAGATGGGAGATAGCATCCCCTCTTCTTCCTTTTCCATCAGGATTGGCATGAAATGCTCCACCTCTGACATGTCCACATCTCCTCGGTAATTCCGACAGATAAGCACCTAAAAAGAAAAAGCATATGAATGCATTTCCAACTCAGTCTCCTGGTAATCAAGAGCCATTTTATAGGCTCATTCCTGAGACCTTACTAGGAAGGCCTCCTCTTTCCTACAATCATGTCCAAAACTACTCCGATTCTTGGGTTCTTCAGTCATGACCATGGGATTTCCCTGAAAGATAGACTCTGTGGAGGCTCCTGTAAACTAACATTCTGAGCTCTGTGACTGCCTTATTCTGGTCCTCTTATTTCTGGTCCTACTCTATGGCAAATAAATCCTAACTTTCTGTTCTCATTCCAGATGCTCAGAACGAGTCCCTTTTACTCCTACTGCCTTGGTCTGGTTCAGCCCTTTCCCCATTCCAGTCCCTATTAATCTTTGCCTGCCCCTTCCGCTATGCCTCCCTGGAACTCCTACTCTAATGTTAAGCTCTTCTGCATGCTGGATCCTTTTCTTTGATGATGATTGAGACCTGGTTTTCTTTCAAAGACACCACACTTATTTTCATCCTCTTTCAGTGATGACTGACTGTTACCTTTTCTCACATATAAAAGCTCAATTTGCAATACAGTAAAAAATATCTGTCAACTGACTGAAGACTCATGGGATGGATAGGACCCCCACTGCCACTTCCAGAAGATCGTTCTGCATTCAATGGAACTTACCACAACCTTGAGCAGTTGTCCCATATTGTTTCTCTTTTTCTCCCATTTTCAGACTCCTGGGAAAAGCTATTAACCCTTGTTGCCTCTACTCTCCTCACTTATTCCTCAACCATTTAAATTTGTCCAGATACCCAACAACCCAACCCAAACTGCTCTTCCCAAAGTTATTAACAATCTTTTAGTTGTATATGGTCTCTTCATAGTCTTCATCATTCGCCTCTCTTTTTGACACTTTTACCATCATCTTCCTGGAAGTTATCTGAGCATAGAACAATAGAATAGAACAAAAGCTGCTGATGTATACTACGAGAAGATTCTACTCTGTGGCTTGAGATTCAGCAGGGCCTACCCAGAATGCTTTCTTTCATTTTTATGGACATTTCTATCAATTATATTTCAAGAACTCAATGGGGGAACCATGGCCAGAAACACTCAAAAATTCCCAGAAAAACTGCCTCTTCTACTTCCTACTGTTTGACTTTGGGTACAACATGTAATCTTTTGGGGCATTGGTTTCCTCCTCTGTAAAAAAAGAAAGGGTTGGGCTAGGGATCCCTATAGTCCCTTTTCAGGTCAGTACTGTGATCTGTCTACTCCCTAGCTCACAGAAAAATTTAACACCACTTTCTTGGGAGAAAAAGAAAGGAAAAAGAAAGAATTCTAAGATTTATGAAAATGAATTAAGGATAGTAACCAGTCAAGAGTGGGAACACCTAAATCTAGCCTTTCTCTTTCCTTGACCAGGCTGAATGGTTTAGGGAAAATGAGTGTCCAAAATGCACCAACATTTTAAGTCTATTTTTTTCAGTTATTAAGCATTTATTAATTATTTACCTATTTATTAATAGGTCAGGCATAGGACTAAACTCTGGGGATACAAAGAAGTCACAAGATAGTCCCTGATGTCAAGGAGCTCCCAGTCTAATGGGGGGATGGCGCAGTCAGGGTCCAGCCCCACCAGGTTGCCAATGATCAGTCAAAATAAATAACATAAAATAAATAACAAATGGAAGACAGCTTAATCATTATAGTCATGGGACTGCTTTGCATCTCCGAGCTGCTCTGACATTCCCAGGCTTGGGATTTATTTTATACCCATATTCTTGGCATGCAGATACACAAAATCAAATAGAGATATTTGGAAAAGTGATACATTAACTTTTAACAAATCACTTTATTAACATTCTATATTTTTGTATTGTGATTACAGACAGAATAAAGGTTGCACACAAAATAAATGATTTCGTCACAGGTGGCTTACTAGGGAGTTTGAGTTACTGATTTATGTAATTGAGTCACTGAGGCATATTGAAGCTTAGTGTACCTGTACCTATTGTATGGGCCTCTATGATTGATTTGTGTGCTGGCTTCATGAGAAAGTTTTGGGTTTGGCCTGTAGCTGTGGTTTCACTGGGAATTATGCACCTAAATAAAGTTAACTCATGATTTTGGGATTGGGTTTAAGGGTCTGGTCTTTTGGTGATGTTTAGGAGAATTAGGGTACATGTGTTTTGCTCTTGCATTATTTCTTTTGAGAATAGGGGGAATAATAATCATGCCAATTCATAGGTAAGGGGCATTGATGAAAGAAGTCATGCAAGGAGGATAGAGTGGGCAGTCACATCTCGCCAAGGACCACTCTGTGGTCTCCCCAGCTACCATGCATGACTCTGTCAAGGTGTCGTGGACTAATGGCCCCCAGCACCTAGCCCTTATTGCTCTTCTATCTTGGAACCAATTCTTAGTATCCATTCTAAACCAGAAGGTAAGGATTAAAAACAAAACCAAACCTTGAATAGATTTGACAGATAGTTAGATTTCCTCTCAGGTGCCACACTGCTGGCCATCAATTGTGATGAAAAGGTCTTTCTAAGTTTAAGTCAATGAATGAATGAATTCTATTATTTAGAAAAAAATTTATGCCCAACTTAAAATCAGAAACTCTTATGTCCAAGTTAAAAAACATCTCTACTTTCCTTCCCTTGTCTGTCAGCAAAGTGTCACAAGCACACCAGTATACTTGGCCATTTAGGTTGTTTGCTCATTTTCCAAATGAGGGAACAGAAGTCCAGAGAAAGAAAGTAGTTTATAAGATCCTTTTGAAGTTTATTCTTTCTAAATTTTTCTATTCTAGTCTCTCTTAAAAAAATTTTATTTTTTATTTTTTAATTAATTTAGAATGTTTTTCCATGGTTACATGATTCATGTTCTTTCCCTCCCCTCTTTCCTCCCCACTCCCGGAGCCAAAGAGCAATTCCAATGGGTTTTACATGAATCATTGTTCAAAACCTATTTCCATATTATTAATATTTGCAATATGGAGATCATTTAAAGTCAACAACCCCAATCATATCCCCATCAACCCATGTGTTTAAGCAGTTGTTTTGCTTCTGTGTTTCTATTCTCACAGTTTTTTCTCTGGATATGGACAGCATTCTTTCTTATAAGTCCCTCAGAATTGTCCTGGGGCATTGCTGCTAGTAGAGAAGTCTATTGCATTCAATTGTGCCAGAGTGTATCAGTTTCTGTGTATAATGTTCTGGTTCTTTCGCTCTGCATCAATTCCTGGTCATTCCAGTTCATTATTCCTTTCAGCACAATAGTATTCCATCACCATCAGATACTGCAATTTGTTCAGCCAATCCATGGACACCCCCTCATTTTCCAGTTTTTTTTGCCACCACAAAGAGTGCAGCTATGAATATTTTTTTACACATATTTTCCCCTATTACCTCTTTGGGGTACAAACCCAGCAGTGGTATGGCTGGATCAAAGGGCAGGCAGTATTTAAAGCCCTTTGGGCATAATTCCAAATTGCCTTCCAGAATAGTTGGATCAATTCAGAACTCCACCAGCAATGCATTAGTGTCCAAATTTTGCCACATCCCCTCCAACATTTATTACTTTCCTTTGCTGTCATATGAACCAATCTGCTAGATGTGAGGTGGTACCTCAGAGTTGTTTTGACTTGCATTTCTCTAATTATAAGAAATTTAGAACACTTTTTCCTATGCTCATTAATAGTTTTGATTTCTTTATCTGAAAACTGCCTCTTCATGTCCCTTGCTGTAAACCTCAAAATTTCTTAGACTTATAAATGTTGGAAATTTCACCATTGGGAAATTTCATACTTGAAAAATTTCCTATTGATAGTGGGAACTCTATTGGAATGTGAACCCCATTGGCATGGGAGGTTCCTCCTCCTCCCTTCTTAAGATTACTTTAGGACAGAAACCTTTTGCTGAACAATGGAAAGGGCTTTGACCTATGCTTAAGCATAGAACAGGAAGTTCTTTGAGTCATGATTGATTTTAGAATTGATACAATAGAGATACTTGGAATGACAGAACCAGGTCTTGGAAATTACAATCTACACCCTACTCAGTCCTAACAGGATTTAGGAAGGGCTGCCGCATAGATCAAAATTTAATTATTCCAATCTCCACCCTACTCAGGGTAACAGGATTTAGGAAGGGCTGTAGCAAAGGATCAAGATTTAATTATTTGAGAATATGACCTTCAACAGACATGTGCAAAGCCACAGACCTCTGGGCGGTCCTGGGTTAAGCTAGAGCCACCATTGGCACAGGGAAGACATGGACAGTGATTGGTAGATGTGAGAACTGAGGGGAGGGAACTTGGATGGTTTCCTTAAAGATAGCAGGGTCTGAGGACTGAGGAGGGTGGGTTGGAGAGGTTTTTGGTCTGAGAGGTGGTGCTTTGAGAGTTGGCTCTGAAGGAAGCTGGAGGTGGAGGCCCCTGAGACTGTTTCTCCATTTTGGTCACATGAGTAATAGGGACTGATCTTTCTTTGCCTCAGCTATCTAAGGGCTTGGGCCTTTTGGCCCAGCCTAAACAGAAGGGGTATTTAAGCCCTATTCCCTTCTCTCCCCTTTCTCTCTCCCTCTCTCTCTCTATCTCTAATTCCTTTCTTCCTCCTGTTTGTAATTAAACTCTATAAAAGGTTGACTGCTGAGTTGAGTTTTCATTTAGGAATTACATAGCTGAATTTCTTGGCGACCTTAAATTAATATATATCAGTCTTTTAAAGTGATTTCCTTGTCACATTGCCCATTTATCAATTGGGGAATGGCTTGATTTTTTGTACAATTGATTTAGCTCCTCATAGATTTGAGAAATTAGACCGTTGTCAAAGGTTTTTGTTATAAAGATTTTTTCCCGATTTGTTGCTTCCCTTCTAATTCTGATTACATTGGTTTTGTTTGTACAAAACCTTTTTAATTTAATGAATCAAAATTATTCATTTTATACTTTATAATATTCTCTATCTCTTGCTTGGTCTTAAATTCTTTCCTTTCCCATAGATCTGACAGGTATATTATTCTATGTTCAACTAATTTACTTATAATTTCCCTCTTTATATTTAAGTCATTTACCCATTCTGAATTTATCTTGGTGTAGGGTGTGAGATGTTGATCTAAACCTAATCTCTTCCATACTGTTTTCTAATTTTCCCAGCAGTTTTTTTTCAAATAGTGGGTTCTTGTCCCAAAAGTAAGGATCTTTGGGTTTATCATACACTATCTTGCTGAGGTCATTTACCCCAAATCTCTTAGCCAGTGCCATATTGTTTTGATGGCCACTGCTTTATAGTATAGTTTAAGATCTGGTATTGCTAGGCCCCCATCCTACACATTTTTTTTCATTAGTTCCCTTGATATTATTTATCTTTTGTTCTTCCAAATGAACTTTGCTACAAATTTTTATAATTCTATAAAAGTTTCTTGGTAGTTTGATAAGTTATGGCACTGAATAAGTAAATTAATTTGTGTAGGATGATCATTATTATATTAGCTCATCCTACCCATGAGCAATTAATGTTTTTCCAATTAATTAGATCTAGTTTTAATTGTGTGGAAAGGATTTTGTAGTTGTGTTCATTATAATTCCTGTGTTTGCCTGGGCAAATAGATTCCTAAATATTTTATATTGTCTAGGGTGATTTTAAAGGGAATTTCCCTTTCTAACTCTTGCTGCTGAGTTGTGTTGGAAATATAGAGAAATGCTAATGATTTATGTGGTTTTATTGTGTATCCTGCAATTTTGCTGAAGTTGTTGATTATTTCCACCAGTTTTTTAATTAATTCCCTAGGATTCTTTAAGTAGACCATCATATCATCTGCAAAGAGTGATAGTTTAGTCTCCTCATTGCCTATTTTAATCCCTTCAATTTCTTTTTCTTCTCTAATTGCTATTACTATAATGTTAAATAATAGAGGTGGTAATGGGCATTCTTGCTTCACTCCTAATCTTAATGGGAAGACTTCCAACTCATCCCCATTGCAGATACTTGCTGATAGGTTTTAAATATATACTGTTTATTATTTTTAGGAAAGGCCCATCTATTCCTATACTTTCTAGTGTTTTCAATAGGAATGAGTGTTGTATTTTGTCAAAGGCTTTTTCTGCATCTATTGAGATAATCATGTGATTTTTGTTGGTTTGATTACTGATGTGGTCAATTATATGGATGGTTTTCCTAATATTAAACCATCTTTGCATTCCTGGTATAAATCCTACCTGGTCATAGTGAATAATCCTCTTGATAACTTACTGTAGTCTTTT
Source organism: Monodelphis domestica (assembly GCF_027887165.1). Taxonomy (NCBI): domain Eukaryota; kingdom Metazoa; phylum Chordata; class Mammalia; order Didelphimorphia; family Didelphidae; genus Monodelphis; species Monodelphis domestica. The sequence continues at coordinate 82,363,591 of NC_077229.1, forward strand.
TGCTAGTATTTTATTTAAGATTTTTGTATCTATGCTCATTAGGGAAATTGGTCTATAGTTGTCTCTGTTTTTGGCCTGCCTGGCTTTGGAATCAGTACCATATTTGTGTCATAAAAGGAATTTGGTAAAACTCCTTCTTTGCTTATTTTGTCAAATAGTTTGATTAGTATTGGGATTAGCTGTTCTTTAAATGCTTGATACAATTTACTTGTGAATCCATCTGGTCCTGGGGATTTTTTCTTAGGGATTTTCTTGATGGCTTGTTCAATTTCTTTTTCTGAGATGGGATTGTTTAAATATTCTATTTCCTCTTTTTTATTGCCTCTTTTTTATATCTAGATTCTTCAAGTCCTTCCTTCCTTGGTACTCCCAGGTACCAAATATCCATGGATCCTTAGTGTCAGCAGGCTTGGGAAAAACAAGACAAAGATAGTTTTGTATTCAGTCCACTTAAGGAATGAGTATTTTTATATACTGAGTCAAACTTCAAAATTAATTCTATTCTCAGATACATTCTTCATAAAATTGACTTTACTTTCTCATCAGTAACCTTCTCATCCCATAGATAGCTCTGCTATGCCACCCTTTCTTTTAACTGGGGAGGTTCTTGACCTGGATCAGTATTTCACCCTTTATGACATCCACACTATACCTACCACTTCACTCTTTGCTCCACTCCTCTCTCTAGATTTCATCTCCTAGCCACAGTGACTCCAACCCCTCAAATATTAACATCTTTATATGTGCTGCCTTCTCTAAATATAACATAAGCTTCAAGGGTAGGGTTATTTTGCTTGTATTTGTATCCACACTGCCTGGAACATAGTGCTTCGTAAATGCTCTATCTACCTGTGTGCTAAGTGTCATAAGGTAAATGAACCTTATACAGAAGAAACAGACAAATACACATGACAGTTGGCATGGAATATTGAATTCATCTCCTCACTGGGGTATGGGCACTTATTTAAAAGCAGTTCTAGGGAAAGAGGGCCCAGCAATAGATTATGCATTGGATGTTAGCTTTGGTCAATGTCCAATGTTGATGTTCCAGATCAGATCACTCAACAGGCTTTGCAACATTGCAACAGTACTAGTCATGCTGTTTGCCTAGCAAGAAGGAAAAGTGGAGAAGAAAAAAAGAGCAATCCCTTCCCCCTCTCCTCAAATCAAAAAGTGATCACTTCATTGCTCTTTAGCTTCTTAGCTTCCCTAGAACCCATCAGCAATTAAACACAAAGAAAAAAAACCCTTGAATTTCTCTAAAGGATGAGAGATTTTTTACTAATTTTGATCAGTCAGTAACTAACTGTATATCTTTCTAGTCTGTGCCAATGATCTAAATCTATGGATTTAATGAACTATGATCCTATGAACCAGTAATGTCTTATAATCCCACAACTGGGACTCTATATCAAGGAGGTTACTGACAGCCAAGACCCCTATGCACAAAAATGTACATCAGACTTACAAACCATGTAATCATGAGTAAACCACTGAATCTCTCTGAGGTGACTTCTTCATCTATAAAGTAGTGATAATACTTACACCATCAACCTCACAGGATGTTGGAGGCTCAAATGAGTATGTAAAGCACATTTAAATGCTCAAAAGTGCTATATGAATGTCAGTTATTATTAATAAAAGACAGCTAGGTGGTGCAGTGGGTAGCCTGGAGTCAAGAAAATGTAAGTTCAAATGTGGCCTCAGATATTTACTAAGTGTGACCCTAGGCAAGTCATTTAATAACCCTGTTTGCCTCAGTTTTCTCATCTATAAAATGAGCTGGAGAGCCACTCCAGTATCTTTGCCAAGAAAATCCCCAATGGGTTCACAAGGAATTAGACATGACAGAAATGCCCAAATGACAAAAACAATATTGATAAGAACACTTCCAAAGCTGCTCATGAACACTATTTATAAACAATAAAAAAATTTTTTTTGGTAATAATAAATCATGTGTTCAATAACTGGCTAGTTTAACAAATTATAGTAAATGAGCATAATGGAAAGTTACAAGACCATAGGAATGCCAAATATAAAGAATTCAGAGAACTGTGAGAAGATTCATAGGAAGTGATGCAGAGTAAGAGAATCAGGGCCAAAAGAACAATACCCACAATGGTAGTAAATAAAATGTACACTGAAGAAGTAGTAAAATTCTGGTAAAAAATAATGGCTAATGTCACCTACCCAAGATAAAGGACATCTCTCACCTTTCTGATAATAATCCAGGGAATAGACTTTGTAAAGGGATTTGAGAATTATATGTTGCATCAAAACAAAATGTATCATACAACTTACTTAAGTCACTTTGAGGTCCTATAGGAATGGTATCAGGAATGCTAAAACTCAGAATGAGCTAAGACTGTTGCAGCCTGAGTAATCAAGTCCAGACAGGGTTCTTTGACAGGGAGGTGCAACTCAGCAGGAAAGAATGAAGCAGGGAACCAAAGCAAGGTTTGAGCAAAGTGCTGGAGCCGATGCTCTAGCTTGAGATATTTATTAGGAAAAAATCATTACACATTTATGATGGATGTGGGTCAGTGACAGGCAAGGGGAAACAATACAGATAGCTACTTCAAAAGAAAACTTTCAAGATACAGAGTCCAGATTAAACATAATTTTGCCCAAATCTTTATTACAGGTAAAACTCATAAACTCATGACTACATGACTAGGGTTAAGGAGGTTGGGGAGCGGGAAGATCACCAAGAACAAATCCAGGGTATATGAGGAGGTGCCTGAGAGTCTGGAAGATAGTGATCATCTGTGGAAGTTTCTAACCTGATGAGGTCCTATTGCTGTTAAGGATGTTAGATATGCAAAACAGGAAGAACCCTGAGATACTAAATAATAAATAAATTAATTAAATAAATTAAATTAAATTCTTGGTAAGAATTTTATCTTGATGCTAATGTAAACAACTTTAGAAGAGGCAAAAAAGGTCAATTGTTTATACAGCCAGTACTGCAAAGGATGGACTTTTAGAAATTTGGATTGCCCCCCAATTTTTTCTTATAGGTAGAAGGTCAGGACTCCTTAACTCATGAGGTTTTGTGACACTGTCACAACAAGAAAGATGCTTTTGCAATAATATCTTGTTTTTTACTGAATCCTTGCTTTGGCTATAAGATCTAGTGTGGCAATATCATTTTTCTCATGGTATTTCGTTCCTTGTGATCCCTTCAACTGTCAGTGAAAAAAAAGGTCAACAAAAATAATTTTTAAAAGTTGTATTGGAGAAAATACTTAATAAATATTCATGAAGATGGAACTTTGATAATGAATGGAGAGAAGACAATTATTCACCTATGACTTGTTTCTCTTTCTCTGCCAAGGAGAGCAGTCTTTGGACTGTAGAGAACAGAATAAAAAGAGACACTAAAAGAGTATATTGCTGCCCTTGATGAGCTCACATAACCAAGGCCTGGCAAGTCATATTTCTGGATACTAAAAGAACTTTCAGAAGCTATTTCTGAGCTATTTTCAGTTATCTTTAAAGGATCATGCAGAAGAGGTATAGGGACTAGGTGCAAATATCTCTATCTTCAAAAAAGGGAAAAGAGTATGAAGACCATAATACAATGAGCTTGAATTTGACTCCTAGCAAAATTCTAGAATGTATTAAAGATATCTATCTCAATGCTAATGAATATTTAGAAAAGAAAGCAGTAATCACAAAGAATTAGCCTTTCACCCCAAACAGGTCATGCTAGACTAACTAGCTCATTTCTTCTTCTGACAGGGTAGGAATGATGTAGATATAGTTTATTTCCCTTTAGCAAGGCATTTGATAATGATCCCTTGTGCTATTCTTTAAGGCAAAATGGAAAGGTATGGGTTAGGTGCACAATTAGGTGGAACTGGAACTAGATGAATGGCCATACTCAAAGCATAGTCGAAAATTGTCTCCACTATAGTGTCCATCAAATTATGCTTGTCTCTATGCTATTTAACATTTTCATCAATAACCTGGAAAATGGCATACATGATATGCTTATCTTATTTGATTGATTGAATATTTTATTTATTTGTAAAAGACATGAAGCTAGGAGAAGCAGATAACAGATTAAATGGTAGAGCCAGAACTCAAAAAATACTTGACAGACTAAGAGGCGCTGGGCCAAAAATCTAATAAGATGAAATTTATCAGATGAATGAAAAGTCTTCCACTTGGGTTTGTTATTTTAATTGATTTCTTTTTCAATTACATGTAGAAACAATTTTTGACAACTGTTTTCTGTCATTTTTCAATTCAGACCCCCTGCCCGCCATGGTAAATAGTCTGATAAAGGTTATATCAGTTTTTTCATGCAATACATATTTCTCCACTTGGGTTAAAAAAAATCAACTACTCAAGTTGGAGGGGGCATGACTAAAGAACAATTTCATATGAAAAAAATCTTTTGGTTTAGTTGACTATAAGCCAAATATAAGTCGACAGTGTGACATGACAGTCAAGTGATTTTAGTCTACACCAAAAGGCAATGGTATTCAGAAAGGGAGATCAGATATTTTCTACTTTGTCTACCCTGCTTTGGTCAGGCCACACTGTGCTTGATTTTTTTGTGCCACATTTTAAGAAGGGCATAACAAGCTGGAGAATGCCCCAAGAAGGGGAGGAAAGGACAGTGAAGGACTTTGAGTTCACATCATGTGATGTCTGGGTGGAGGAACCAGTTATATTTAACTTGGAAAAGAGGCTTAGGAGGTATATGATAGCTGTCTTCAACTATCTAAATGGTGGTTATCTGGAAGAGGGATTACCCTTGTTCTCTGTAGTCCCAGGGAATATATCTAGGAGATATCAAAACTGCAAAGAAGAAAGTTTAGGCTTGTTGTCAAAGAAAAATTTCCTAACAATAAGAGTTAGCCAAAATTGCAATGGAATATACTAAAACAAAGATAGCTCCTTCTACTAGAGGTCTTCAAGCAAACTGAATCAACCTACCTGGGATGGTATAGATTTGTTATTTTTTTAAAAGTATTTTTCCATGGTTATATGATTCATGTTCTTTCCCTCCCTTTTTCCTCCCTCCCTCCCAGAGCTGAAAAGCAATTCCACTGGATTGTACTTATATCATTGATGGTATAGATTTATGTTCAGGTCAGGTTTGGGTTGTATCCCTTGGGTCTGAAGTCCTGCATCCATATCAAGTGCCTTCCATTGGGCATTCTCAGCACTGCACAGCCTAGTGCCACCCTATTTTTTCCAAGCTATGCCCTCTAGGCTCTAATCAAACTGTGTGGTCCCTAACATGCCCCTCACTTTGTAGCTATATCTCTGCTTCATTTGTTTACTGTATTTGGAAGATTCTTCCTTCTCGGTGAATCTGGCTGAACCCTGTCAGCTCCCTAAAGGTTAACTCAGATGCCACCCCTGATCACTTTGCCCCTCCTCCCCCAAATCCTCCCGTTTTACTTTGTACCCTTCTTGAACTTTGGTATGCATTATCACTATGACATTTCATCTTACTTCTAGACCTGACTCAGTTCTTCGATGACATGGCTAGGTTCCCAATTGTCTTTAAGCTTCTCTTCTCCTGAGGCAGCATGCTTGGCTGGGTCGTGAGAAGGCCTGGGTTCAAATCCCATGTCTAAAACTCCATGGGCCTCGGTTTCCTCATCTGAACCACGAGGTCCCTTACAGCTCCACATCTGGGGTCCCACGACAGAGCTGAGAGTGTCTCTTACCTCTTTTGGTATCACCAGCGCTTAGCTCACTACCTGACATATAGTAGGCACTTAATAAATGCTTCTTGACTGATTGCACACTGCAGGGGATGCCTAAGTGCTTGTGGATGTGACAGGCTGCCTTGGGGCAGGGGCTGTGGCCAGAGGTGGCAGGGCCGAGGTCAATGATTGCGGTGATAGTGACTGGGTGACAGGGCCCCGTGAGCAGGGTGGGGGAAAGTCCCCGCCCCCGCCTTTGGGAGGGGCCGTTACCAGGCAACTCAGAGAGGGGAAGCAGCGCTGGCCGAATCTGGGCCTTCTTACCTTGCCCTTCAGGTCCAGCACGTACACGGCGCTGGCCGACATGGCGGCGGCAGCGGCAGCAATAGGGTCGGGGAGAAGTCGAGGTCGAAGGCGAGGCGCGGCGCGGCAACGGCAGAGGTGGCGGCACCGGGGCAAGCAGGCGGGCGCACCCCTCCAGCCGCACCTCACTTCCACTTCCGCCCTGGAACCGTTATGTCCTGCTCGGAGAATAGCCTTCAGCTCCTGACGCACGCGCAGGGGGAGGGGGGGAGGGAAAGATGCGGGCGCGCGCTCGCAGTAGGCGCAGGCTCACTGAGGTCTGAAGAAGCCATTCATCCGCCAGGGCTTTCGGAAAGGGAAAAGGCTTGAGCCGGAGTAGGGCGGAGGCTGAGAGCTACCCAGGACATAGGCGGCCCTTGAGACTGAGCAGGGAAGCCTCAGGCGGAGGAAACGGAAAGTGATGACGCCTTCCAGGCTCAAAAGATAAGACTCACAACATCTAGAGTGTAGGAGCTCCATGGTTGCCTAAAACCCAGAATATCAGAGTTGGGAGGGCCCTTAAAACAGAATGTCAGAGCTGGGAGGGCTCTTAGAACAGAGAATGCCAGAGCTGGGAGGATCCTTAGAACAGAGAATGCCAGAGCTGGGAGGGCTCTTAGAACAGAATGTCAGAGCTTGGGAGGGCTCTTAGAACAGAGAATGTCAGAGCTGGGAGGCTCTTAGAACAATGTCAGAGCTGGGAGGCTCTTAGAATAGAGAATATCAGAGCTGGGAGGGACCATAGGACCCCAAATAGCAAGGCTATGAGGGCTTTTAGACTTGCCTAGGTCACATAGCATACCAAAGGTAAAATTTGAACCCAGGATCTTTGAGTCCAAACACAGCTTTCTATACACTGTATCATTCTGCTCCTCAAGTTGTATTCCTTTCTAAATTCTTTAAATTGAACTCAAATGCCACTCCAGAAAGCTTTTCCTCATCCCCATGATTGACAGTCTTTACCTTAGACCTCACATAGCTCTCTCCACTGCACTTTTCTTTTAAGGTTGTATAGTACTGTTACCTGAATTGTTTTTTATTCCTCTAAGCCCTATGTAGGTAGGGAATCTGTTTTAATCTAAATTTCATATTTTCCCTATGACCTAGGAAGAGTGCTTGCTCTGCACACAGCAAGGAATAACTTAGCTAATATTTATATAACATTTACTATGTGCCAGGGACAATGCTAAACATTTTATAGTTATTATCTCATTTGATCCTCACAACAACCCTGGGAGATAGGTGCGATTATCTCCATTTTACTTGCCCAGGGTCATAAAGCTAGTGTCTGTGGGTGCATTAGAACTCAGTTCTTCCTATCTCCAGGCACTAGTACTCTGTGCATTATGGCTCCACATAATATTTGTTGTTTTAGAGCTAAAAAGTGATAAATCCACTGGCAGCAAGTGATAACATTGTATCTGAGACCACTAGTTTGAGGAAGCTGTGGGGGTAGGTTTGGGGTAAGTAGAGAGAGCCTTGGACCAGAAGTCAAATCTAGCCTCAAATACTCACTACTTGTGTAAGTCTGGGAAAAGCCATTTAACTTCTGCTTACCTCAGTTTCCTCAGTTGTAAAATAGAGTTATGTCAACTTGAAATCTAGAGACCCCAAATCTGCTGTAATGATTAAAATAGTGGAAGCCATAAACTGTGGCAGTTAAAAGAGTGTTTGGCTTAAATTGTGACCGCAGAAAATATGGTTTCAAGACAATGTCTTGTTTTAAATCAAATATAAAGTGGTAGCCAGGGAAAAATTCCCAAATATTAAATATACCCAAGTCAGCTGGGTTTTATAGAGATTTTAATTAATACAAATGAGGAATTAATGAAAGGGAGAGAGAAAAAGGAAATAATGAGAAAAGGGATAGACCAGTCTAGGCCAGCATGAGCCAGCCTAGGCTGAAAACCCTAAGAGAGAGATCAGTCAGTCTTTTATCAACTCACCACAAGATTTATCCCAAGCAAGATTCTAGTGTTCAGAGAGACACCAGTTCAGCTTCAGCTAGCTCAGTCAAGTTCAGCCATCAAGCCCTTCAAGGCAGCTTTTCCCAGCTGAATCTCCAGAGACCTCTTTTTGACCTTTTAAAGGGAATTTTCTCCTATGCCACCTCCCCTAAGTTCTCACATCTACCAATCACAGTAGACCTTTTCCAAAGGACTGACCATTCTTAATTCACACCTGAGTAGACTAAACTTTTGATTAAGTTCACACCTGAGTAGACTAAAATCTCTGAGTAAGTTCTCATCTCTTTGCCACTTGTAAGTTTACAAGTTGCCTGACCTTTATAGGTATTTAGCACCCTTTTGTATTAGATCTAAAAATAGGCCCAGCTTAAGAGCTTTTGCCTTAGTATGGGTTAAGTACTTTTTCATTGTTCAGCAAGGAGTTTACAACTTTATCTTTCCCTAAAGTATGCTTAAGTAGGGGTGGAGTAGAGGTCTCACATTCCTGATCAAAGTCCCTTCATTGTTTAAAATGGGGAATGGCCTTATCCAAATGTTCTGAAGTAGGGTCTGAGAATTTTTAAGATTCACACTCCTAAATAAAATGTTAAGTACCTTTTTTTGTCTTAGCTTCTCCCATTGTATCAAAGTCCTCTTTCAGGTAGCCCAACCCTTGGCTGGACCCTTCCCTTTTGTACCCATGGCAAAGCATGAGCCTCTCCCTGATACTCCTGTCTTGCACTTCCCATTTTCTTGTAGCCATGGTAATGCCAATCAATCATACTTCCCTGCCCTAAGTTCCCGAAGTTCTATTGTTCTTTGGAGAAATCATCTAGTGATGTGCATTCTCCCAGGGATACATCCCCAGAGCCCTAGGGTATAGGCCCTGTGAAGTCTTTTGGAGCTGGGCTTTATGATAGCTGCTGAATATTGGGCCTATCTTTCCTGATTAAAGACTTGATTTTTCTGACTACTTTAGTAGTTCTGTGTTATTTCTGAGTTAACAGTAACAGCACCTAACTCCCAGGGTTGTGGTGAGGATCAGTTTAGGTATTTGTATAATCACTTAGCATAGTGCCTTATATATAGTATTTAATAAATGCATATTCTCTTTCCTCTTCCCATCTGCAGTAACAATACTTTCTTTAAAGGCTAAATTTCTTCCATAACCTTTTGACCCTCCTTTTCCATTTGGTCTATTCTACTTTTCATGGAACTCCTTTCTTCATTGAATGTTTGTGCCACTTTACCCCAGGTGACCATTTTTCCTTTATAAGCTGTTATTTTCTTTTTGTATTACTTTCAATTCCCTCCCCCCATTTTCCTTCAACCTGTCTTATTTGATTTTTAAAATTCCTTTTGAGTTCTTTCAGGGCTTGAGAACAATTTCTATTTTTCTTCGAAGTTTTGCATGTGGTTGCTTGGATCTCACCATCCGCTATTGATTCTGTGCTTTGCTCTTTGTCACAACTTTTTAGGTTTTTTGAGAAATTTTTTAGGATTAGGAGTTTTTTGCTGTTTGTTCATTTCCCCACCTTTTTCTTTTTGCCTGTAGACTGGGAATTCTGAAAGCTGATTCTGTCTCCTCTGCAGCTGGTTTGCAGGGCTAGGCTCTATGCTATTTTGCCCTGGGACTAGTTCTTCACTGCAGCATTGCAGATTTGAAAGGGCCCTGTACTATGGACTTCTGAGCCTCACTATGGGCTGGTGCCAGGGCCTGGGACTTCAAGGGTTGGGTCTGAGGTGTTCTTTTGTTGGTGCAGCCTGGGTCCTGAAATCCTGAAGCTGGCCTGTGTCCAGTCATGGAACCTGGTGCAGTAGGTGAGGGAGTGGTAGGACAATACTCCTTTGTGTGTAGTTTTGCTTTCCATTCCCCCTCATCCTGTGAAAATCAATTCTCTCTGCCTACCTTTCAAGTTGTATTCAGTGGGAGAGCCCCCTCACTGTGTCTTGCTGTTGGTTTTTGACTCCTATCATTTTGGGGTGCTTTTTAAAGATTTGTTTGGAAGGAGTGCCAGAGTGGTTTTAGCTTTTGCTGCTACTAAGTGGCCATCTTGGCTCTGTCCCAGCAGTAGCAGTTCCTTTTTTTTAAAAAAAAATTTTTTAAACCCTTACCTTCTGTCTTAGAATTAATACTATGTATTGGTACTAAGACAGAATAGTGGTAAGGGCTAGGCAATGGGGGTCAAGTGACTTGCCCAGGGTTATACAGCTGGGAAGTGTCTGAGGCCAGATTTAAACCCAGTACTTCCCATCTCTGGGCTTGACTCTTAATCCACTGAGTCACCCAGCTTCCCCCCTAGTAGCAATTCTTAAATGCAGATTCCATGGATAAATTTTAAGGGGTCCATAAGTTTGGATAGGAAAAAATGACATCTTTCAGTGTTTCTTTTATAACTCTATATATTTTATTTTATGAATTTAAGAACATTTTTAACATTCTTAAGAATATTTAGAACATTAAGATTTTTAAATTTAATTTATGAACATTTAAGTACATTCCACTGGGCGAGTCACTTGACCCCCATTGCCTAGCTCTTACCACTCTTCTGCCTTGGAACCAATACACAGTATTGATTCCAAGATGAAAGGTAAGGGTTTAAAAAAAAACAAAAAAAAATTCCAACATTTTTGTTGGAACTGGGTTTCCCTGGTTTAACCAAGCAAAGGACATTGCTGATCATCAGGGAAGCTTTACCCTGCTCCATTTCTGCCTTAGGGTCTGGTCACCCCTTCTTAGGCATCCTGGTCTCTTTCCCCACACCCAGGGGGTTTGACATATTGTGACTGAATGTGGTGTAGATACTCTGACTTTAGCCCCACTGCAGCTCAGAACTCCTGAGCTCAAGCAGTCTACTAGCCTTGGCCTCTCCAGTAGCACTGAGAATAAGCCTATGGAATTGCACTCAGCAAAAATGATCATTTTGAGAAGTTCATAGGCTTCACCAAGATGTCAGAGAATCCATGACTCCTGTTCTACAGAAGCATAAACTTTCCTTTATCTCTACTAGCAACTATTATCTCTATTTCAATTCAACTAAACAAGTACTTTTGTACAAAGCCCTTATCTTCATCTCAGTCTGAATTTTTCTTTCCTTCATTTGGGTCAGTCTTCTCTGGTTCTAAATAACAGTAAGTAACATCTTAAATGTTGCCTCATTCCTCATCAGAGGAAGGAAAGGGAAACTATGCCCTGAGGCCTTAAGGCAGGAGATGTTATCAGGTTTTGCATCCTTTGGCCTGAAATAGTTCTTGCCCAGTCCCACCATCATCTCCAGTAGCAGAAGAGACCTTAGATCTTATATATATATACACACACACATATATATATATATATATATATATATATATATACCAGACTATTCATAGTACAAGTTTTTGTGGTAGCTCAGAACTAGACACAAAGTCCCAACCCATTGAGGAATGCCTGAGATAACTATGAGGCCCTGTAGATAGAGTATTAGGGTCAGTTGAATTAGAATCCAAATCCAGCCTCAGAAACTTACTAGTTATGTGACCTTGGGCAAGACACTAGGTTTCCTCAACTATAAAATAAGGGTAATAATCTTACCTATTTCCCAAGGGTTGTTGTGAGAATCAAATATTAGATAAAAAGCATAGTGCTTGATACTTAATAAATGCTTGTTCTCTCTCCCCTCCTCTTTGTTTTTTATTGGTTTTCCTCCACACTGGGATTGCATTGCTTCCTTGCTATTTGTCTCTCAATCCCTTGTTTCCTTCAAAATTCAGCTGACATGCCATTTCTTCCTTGAAGCCTTTTCTAATCTCTAGTTACTGGTCTCTTCCTCCTGTGACAAGGAAATCACTTAAAAGACTGATATATATTAATTTAAGGTCGCCATGGAATTCAGCTATGTAATTCCTAAATGAAAACTCAAGTCAGCAGTCAACCTTTTATGGAGTTTAATTACAAACAGGAGGAATAAAGGTATGAGAGAGAGAGAGAGAGAGAGTGTGAGTGAGAGAGAGTGAGAGAGAGAAAGGAATAGGGCTTAAATACCCCCTCTGTTTAGGCTGGGCCAAAAGGCCCAAGCCCTTAGATAGCTGAGGCAAAGAAAAGAGATCAGTCCCTATCACTCATGTGACCAAAATGGAGAAACAGTCTCAGGGGCCTCCACCTCCAGCTTCCTTCAGAGCAAGCTTCTCAGAGCACAACCTCTCAGAGCAAAACCTCTCCAACCCCCTTTCAGTCCTCAGACCCCGCTATCTTTAAGGAAACCATCCAAGTTCCCTCCCCTCAGTTCTCACATCTACCAATCACTGTCCATGTCTTCCCTGTGCCAATGGTGGCTCTAGCTTAACCCAGGACCGCCCAGAGGTCTGTGGCTTTGCACATGTCTGTTGAAGGTCATATTCTCAAATAATTAAATCTTGATCCTTTGCTACAGCCCTTCCTAAATCCTGTTACCCTGAGCAGGGTGGAGATTGGAAGTTCCAAGACCTGGTTCTCATTCCAAGTATCTCTATTGTATCAATTCTAAAATCAATCATGACTCAAAGAACTTCCTGTTCTATGCTTAAGCATAGGTCAAAGCCCTTTCCATTGTTCAGCAAAAGGTTTCTGTCCTAAAGTAATCTTAAGTAGGGAGAAGGAACCTCCCATGCCAATGGGGTTCACATTCCAATAGAGTTCCCACTATCAGTAGGAAATTCTTCAAGTATGAAATTTCCCAATGGTGAAATTTCCAACATTTATAAGTCTAAGAAATTTTAAGGTTTACACTCCTGAGAAGTCACTTCTTTTTGTGTATATTTTTACAAGTACATGTAATCTTGATAGCACTGGAAGCTTTCTGAGGGCAAGGATTCTCATTTATCTTGTGCCCTCTGCATAGGAGGTGCTTAACAAATGTTTTTTGAATGGCTAAACAAACAGAAGTTCATGAATATAATGGAATATTAAATATGAGAAAAGATGAGGAAGTCAGAGAAATGTCAGAATATTTATATGGACAAAGAGTGAAGCAAGCAGAAACAGAATTTATCTTTGCCTACAATGTGTCACCCAACAAGCATTTATTAAAAGCACTAAGCTAGGTGCCAGGGACACAGAGACAAATATGAAGCAGCCCCTGCCCGTAAGGAGCTTACATTTTATTGGGAAGACTACATGGGCATTAATAAGTATATACCAAATAAATCTAAATTTTTTCTTTTGAGGTTAAGGTCCTAGCATCTGGGAGGGGAGTGGGGGACAGGATTGAGAATTAGGAAAGGCTTCATGTAGAAAGTATAATTGAACAGTTTTGAAACTAGAGATATTAGGAAGCAGAGGCAAGGCATGGAGATGATGGACGTAAATGTAAGGTGTAATGGATGTAATGTGTGAGAGAGCAACCCCCTGGAGGCCAGTTTAGCTGAACTGTGGAATGTAGGGAGTAATAGCCTAATCTAAGGAAATTAATCCCTTCATTTTACAGATAGACACTTGAGGCCCAAAGTGGTAGAATGACTTGTCCAAGGTCACATATGTAGTTTAGTAAAACCAGAATTTTAACTTAGATCTGCACTGTTCTTTCTGCTCTTCAAGAGATAGAGATTACAAAAGACAATTTTGATTACAAATTATAAAGCTTTCCCTCACAAAATCAGTGTTGCTCAGACTAAAAGAGGCTCTGCAATGGGAAAATATCTTTGTATCAAGAATCTTTTGCAAAAGCCTCACATCCAAAAAAATGGAACTAATTCAAATATGTGATTCAAAAAACATGTGGTTTAAAGGCTATAATTTTGGAGGAAAAATGTATTATCAAAAACCATATAAAAATGTTCCAAGACACTAATAATAATGTCATTTTTTTAATGAAACAAAATTTAAAATACACATGAAAACATCTGAAATATCATTTCACACCTACCAAATTAGATAATATGGCAAAATGACAGTCAGTTTTATTGGAAAGTCTGTTTTGTTTGATACATTGAAGTAACAACGAATTTGACTTTTCTGGAAAATAATTTTGAGTGACTCGAGACAAGCCCAACTGATGAGTACTGTAACCTAGTGTTTGATAAACCCAAAGATCCTAAGTATTGGGGCAAGAACTCACTATGTGACAAAAACTGCTGGGAAAACTGGGAAGCAGTTTGGCAGAAACTAGGAATAGACCATCATCTCACACAGAATACCAAAACAAACTCAGAATGTGTACACTGCTTAAATATAAAGGATAATATTATAAGCAAACTACTTGTCAGATCCATAGATAGTGAAAAAGTTCATGACCAAATAAGATAGAAAAGATCATAAGAATTTAAATGTATAATTTTAACATTAAAAATGTAAAAGGTTTTGCACAAACAAATCCAATACATCCCACATTAAAAGGAAAGCAAAAAACTGGGGGAAATTTTTGAGATAAAGGTCTCATTTTTCAGATATATAGAGAACTGAGCCAAATTTATAAAAATAAAAAAAATTCCCCAGATGACAAATGATCAAAGGATATACTAGCTATTTTTCAGAGGAAATCAAAGCTGTCAAAAGTCAAATGAACAAATCTCCTATATCACTAATAATCATTAGTGAAAATTAACTCTTGAGGTACCACTTCACACCCATCAGATTGGCTAATATGACAGAAAAGGAAAATGGCAAATGCTGGAGGGGATATGAAAAAATAGGGATACTAATGCTCTGGTGGTAGAACTGTGAACCAGTCTAACCATTCTGGAGAACAATCTGGAACTTTGCTCAATGGGCTATCAAACTGTGCACATCATTTGATCCAGCAATATCACTACCAGGTCTGTACTACAGAGAGCAAAGAAAAAGAACCTATATGTACAAAAGTATAAAAAGCTTTTTGTGGTAGTAAAGAATTGGGAACTGAGGGAATGCTGGAACAAGTTAGGTACAGGATATTATTGTGATGGAATATTATTGTGCTGTAAAAATATGATAGGGGATGGTTTCAGAAAAACCTGGGAAGACTATGTGAACAGATGTAGTGAAGTGAGAACCAGAAGATCATTGTACATAGTAATAGCAATAGTGTAATGATAATCAACTGTGAAATTTGCTTTAAAGCAATGATCAATGAAAATTCCAAAGAATTCATGATGAAAAATGCTATCAAAATGGACTCTTGAGGGGGCAGCTGGGTGGCTCAGTGGATTGAGAGCCAGGCCTAGAGATGAGAGGTCCTAGGTTCAAATCTGGCCTCAGACACTGCCCAGCTGTGTGACCCTGGGCAAGTCACTTGACCCCCATTGCCTAGCCCTTACCACTCTTCTGCCTTGGAGCCAATACACAGTATTGACTCAAAGACAGAAGGTAAGGGTTTAAAAAAAAAAAAGGACTCTTGAATGCAGACTGAACCATATTTATTTACCACCCCCCCCCCCCATAGCTAATGTGGAAATTGTTTTAATTACTTATGTATAATGGCTATCATATTTCTGGACTTCTCAATGTACAGGGGAAGGGCTGGAGAGAATTTGGAATTGAAAATAAAACTTAGAAAAAAGGCAAACTATTCATACCTTTGATCCAGGGCATATATTCTAATGTGGGGAGGCAGTAGAAAGAACTGCTGGTTCTGGAGTCGGAGCGCCTGGGTTAAAATCAAACCTTTTAACGTTTACTATCTGAGTGACATTGGGAAGTTACCTAATCTCTCTCTGGATTTCAGTTTTTCCAGGAGAGGGTTAGATTAAATGAGCCCTAAAGTCCTTTCCACAAGTAGATTTAAGATTCTCCTTTCCCCACCAATCAATAAATGAAGTCTCAAGTTTCAAGAAATTTGGTTCTATACATACAAAAGTACTTACAGCTACTTTTTATAATAGCAAAAGGCTGGAAACAAAATATCTCTGGATTGAGCAATGATTGAACAAAATCATGGTATATTCCTTATTCATTTCTTTATTATGTACCTTAAGGAATATGAGGAATTTAGAGAAACATGGAAAATCCTGTGTTAACTGAAGAATGAAGCATGTGAAATATATACAGTGATAGTAATGTGAATGAAAACAACACAAAAAGACAAGAGAACTCTGATCAAATCTAATGGCTATTCTTGGTTCTGGATGGCTGAAGGTAAAACACCAGTCCTTGTTCTTTGAGGACTAGTTCTATCAGCCAGTCACTATAGACTAGACATTTGTGGGGAAGGAAACATGGTGTCCTTGATGCTTGTTGGAAAGTGAAATGGTTGTATAGAAATTGTGTGAAATGGAGGTGGAGCCAAGATGGCAGGGAAGTAGGAATCAATATGGTAAGGTCCCAAAACTCCTCCAAACAGATGCATAAAATGCACCAGACTGAATCCTGATGAGCAAATTGAAAAGTCACAGTGAATGAGACAAATTGAGAGGGTCATTGGGGACAGGTTCTGGCCAGGTGAGGGGAGGGGGGAAGGGATCCAAGCACCTAGTGAGGAGCTGTGAATCTATAGGGGTACTGGGCACAAGGCTGCAGGAACAGGTACCAGCTGGCAGCTTTGATACCTACTTCCTGGTTCCGAGACAGAGATACAAGGCAGAATGAGCAGAGTAATTGTATTCAGGTGGTTTTCTAGGGTAGGGAATGGTTGTGTGGTTGCTGGTCTTGGATTATATATTAGGGAGTAAATTCAGAAGCAGTGGCTGCTGTGTGGCTCAGATGCCAGGAGAAGAGCAGGAGTGCCAGTTCCAGCTTCTAGACCCATGTTGAAGAGCCTATGGGATACGTGGTGGAAGGGGCTGCTCCTTTCCCCTTCTCTACATGTGCCTGAGGACATTTCTCATATTATCCATCCTTCTGCCTAGCACCCCAATTGAAGTGCTTCCTCGCTTGAGGGTTGCAGTTTGGGCACTCAAGTCTCTGAAAGGTCTGCCATCACTGTTTTAGACCAATCTGAAGCCTGTAGAGGAACAACCAGGGCAGAAATCCCAGACCAAAAAGAAGCCTATAGTTCTGTCACTTTGAACCTACAGAGCTTTCCAGCTGGCTGATAGTAGCTCAATTCAGATCAGGGGGTGCAACAATCAGAAACTGTCCTGTGTATGACTATTTTGGGAGTCCTGAAGACTTACATACCCCCAGCTTGAGATTCAGGAACAATATAAGAAAGCACTGAAAGTGCATGAAACCTAGCTCTAACATACTCTTCCTCTATTTTCTTTCAAGACATGGGATCAGATTTCAAGCTGGAATGTACCTCAGAGGTCACTGAGTCCTACCTTCTCATTTTACAAGTAAGGATACTGAGGCCCAGAGACATCAAATGACGTGCTTAAGTCCAGAAAATAAATAACAAATGACATGTCAAGTAGAGCAAACTAAGAGTAGCTTTGCTCCTCTGATGTCCTCCCTGATCCCTTATAAAAATAAGCATGCAACTTTAGCCTTCCAAAGACCATAGGCCTAGGGCATAAATTCTGGCAGATTCTATCAAACTGTTGATGCAGGTCCCAATATTTGCCTCTGAACCTGTTGTTAGATGTTTATCCAGCCTATAAGTGGGCAGCTTCATCACTAGGTTAGTCATCAAATGATCACACTATAGCAAAGATTTATTAGAGGGAGATTGTATACTCAGGAAATCATCCTTTAACCATTGAAAACATGTAGAAGAATAATGAAAAGTTAATCAGCTGTAATTAGCACCCTAAGGGTCTATTGGTACTGGCTTAGCAAGTTTTTTCCTATGGGCAGTGTAAAAAAGTTAACTGTTGGCTCAGAATTTGAATTATCATACTATTCTAACTGGACAGCTTTACTAATAAGTTTCAATGACTTTGTATTAAATAACAGAATTTTTTAACCTAAAAGAAATTATGTGTCACAAAGAACTTAAAAAACTAATCATGACTTCTACTTTAATAAAGTGCAACAAATTGCTAACTTGATTACATAGTCTTTAAAAATAGTCTTAGCAGGAAACATAAAAAAAAAAAGAGGGGATGCATTTACAGAACATGCCACATTTATCCAGAACAAACACAACTGAGTCTTCTTCCTCAGGGTCATACCACTCAACACTGTAGGAGTCTATTTTGTCCAGCTGACTTTGGGGATATCATAGTGTTCAGTGAGAGTATCTAAATGTCTGTTGAAGTCCTGGAGGGGAGGCAGAAAAGAAAGATGTTATGCAACAAGACCAAAAAAAGTATACACATTTCCTATCTCAGCTACTATTGCCCCAAAGCATCCTCCTTTCCAACGGATGCATTCTGTCTCCTGGATCCTCTTCTTAATGTAGCTTAATATAGTCCTCTCTTCTGCCAACACAAATCCATAAAGGGGCAGTGACAAAATGGAAAGAACATAGGATCTGGAGTCAGATAGCAGGTTCAAATCTCAATTCTAGGCTTTTCTATTTCAACTTGAATAAGTCTCTTTTCTGCTCTGAAATGGAAACATTTGGATTATGCCACACCTGAATACTGTGAATAAAGTGCTTTTGTAAATATACCCCAAAGAACTTTATAAAACTGAGCTTTTGTTATCAATTATGCTTCTCTGGAAATCTTCTCCATTCACTATCTCTTTTATAGTTACACATTTGGTGAGCATTTATAACATGCTCGTTTGTTGTTTTCACCTACTAAGCTACAAGTAAATCAAAGATAAATGCTTTTCCTCAAAACCAGGTCCTGTCTTCCACCAATACTTTCTGCCCTACTGACCACTGAGGGTGGTCCAAAGTATAGGGCTCAGAATATTTACTAAACTTAAAGTTTTAGTCCTAGCTTTTTATTGCTTAGTAATCCTTACCTCCACTCTCTGCTTATGAGTTTTGGATGCTTTCTTTAAGATTCTTTCCATTTGCTTAAAGGAAAAAAAAAAGAACAAAGCAAGGTTATACATTTACATATCCAAACCACCTGTTAGGCCCACTAAGAGCAGGGAGGTACAGTTCTTGTAGAACTCATTGCACCCTGTAACATTTTAAGTGGTTCCCTTGAAATGTTACAAGGGGCACTTAGTTTCAGTTAGACAATTTGATGGGCTGTTGACAATTGGCAGAAGAATGTTACAATAGGGTTTTGAAGGATTTTTATACATTGTAGTTACAAGTTTTTTCTGAACAACTGGTCAAGGAACAATTGGTCAAGGAACAAATTATAAAACACAACTACTTCTTATGCTTCTCAATTTCAGTCCTGCCTATTCCACTACTGCCTACATTCTTAGAAATGCATTCTAAGAAATGTTGTAAACAGACTACTCCATATTCTCTTTCTTCTTAAAGAACATCACATGTGGAACAGCCTTCATGGATTATCTAGTATATCCCCTTAATTTCAAGATGAGGTCATTGAAGTCCAGGGAAATGAATTGACCAAAGTTGCTTAGGGTCCTAGTTACACAGTACAGTGTTCCCCCAACCTCACTGCCATGATTACACCTTTCCTTACTTTACACTTTGGCCTCTAAAATATGTCCTTCAAACATGGCTGGATAAATCTTTCTCATGCATAAATTTTGTCTGCATTAGGAGGCACAGTGGAAAAAGTACTAGATTTGGAGTCACAAAGTCTGGAGTGACCTTGGACAATTCACTAAACATTTCTCAGCCTGTTTCCTCATCTATAAAATGAGATTAATAATTGGACCTGCCCTTCTAGCGTTATGAGGATCAAATGAGATCCTATAGGTAACGTGCTTTGCAAGCCTTAGTACATTATATAAATGTGGACTATTCTCTGCTCTAAAATTTTCATGGTATCATGTTGCCTACTATGGTAGTCTAAAAAACTTTACCTCTCTTTTGCAGCCAGCTTCTGCTCTGAATAGTTCTCTGCATAATCTCCTGTCCTATCTCTTCCTAGAACCTTTTATATTTAGAATCTTATATGCTCAAAGTTTCCATATCTTATGGAAGGAAATGGGAGCTCACAGCCTGTCTCTATAGCTTCTCTACCCACAATATCAAAGTAAAAAACCAATTAGGGGGCAGCTGGGTAGCTCAGTGGATTGAGAGCCAGGCCTAGAGACAGAGGTCCTGGGTTCAAATTTGGCCTCAGACACTTTCTAGCTGTGTGACCCTGGGCAAGTCACTTGACCCCCATTGCCTAGCCTTTACCACTCTTCTGCCTTGGAGCCAATACACAGTATTGACTCGAAGACGGAAGGTAAGGGTTTAAAAAAAAAAACAATTAGACCATCTTAGGAATGGGATCTGGTTTGATGCAAACTTTCTATTTTTCCCAGCAGGGAGCAAAGTGCTCTATCCTCAGTAGATTAAAAAAACAAAACAAAAAAAACAAATGTTCTATGAATTGAAACAGGCAGAGGATTTCAGAATTAGGTGAATCCTTAGAGACCATCTGGTTGAACCCTCTCATGTTATATAACTGAGCAAAAAGAGAAGGGTTCAATTTGTATTATAGTTATCTGTGTATGTGTTCTACCCTTGTTCTCTGAGGTAGTCTCTGAATTTGACCCAGTGTGGCTTGGTACAAATATCACAAGATCTGGAGCAAGGACACCTGAGGTAAAAGTCTAGCTCTTGCATTTGACATCTGTGTGACCACATACAAGACTTATTTACCTCTCTGCGGCATTTCCTCATCTATTAAATCAAGAGTTTGGCTTCCATGATCTCTAATGGCCTTTCCAGCTCTAAATCCAATGATCTCAGAAAGAGCTTATTCAAACTTTATTTTTCTTTCAGAGATGGGCTCACTGTTCCATGGACATCTCATGAAACATATTTTATACCTCACCTCTCCTAGGGCCCAAACACAATGCTTTCTAAAAAGCAGGCACTAAATCAATGCTTGTTGAATTCAATTATCATTCTGATTTGTAATCTATATTACTGTAAGAAACAATGGAGGTTTCAAAAGTCAAAGTACATACATTAATAAAGCACAAGACCATGAAGGTCTATAGCATTTGTATCTCCTCTTTCAAAAACTACCACAAGTGTACTGCAGTAATCCCACTAGGACTGAAAGAACACAAAAATCATAGATTGAGGGCTAGAAGAGATCTCACTAAATTCATTAATCTAACTCTCTTACTTGACAATAAGGGAAATTGATGCCCTCACTGATTAATCCTATCCCCATCATTACTCTTATACCATATTTCCCTTATCAGTTATTTAGCTTTTGATGAGATGCAGGTACTCCACCCCCTGAACTTGCCAAGAGATTGGAATATTGTGAAATAGGGAGGGAGGAGGACAACAGAGGTAAAGGAACTGTCATTACTCTTGAGAAAATTATATTCGATTCTTGACTGCTGTGGAGAATAGGTTTTAGATTGAAACAATAATCCAATTATTCTTATATAGAATTTGGGAAATTATTTCCATTGCTAGATTTCCCCTAGTTTGTTCAGGTTTTCACTTACCACTTATGATTTGAAAATGCTCGGGGGTGTGGGGGGTTTGGGGGGTGTGGGTGGGAGCTGGGTGGCTCAGTGGATTGAGAGCCAGGCCTAGAGATGAGAGGTCCTAGGTTCAAATCTGACCTCAGACACTTCCCAGCTGTGTGACCCTGGGCAAGTCACTTGACCCCCATTGCCTAGCCCTTACCACTCTTCTGCCTTGGGGCCAATACACAGTATTGACTCGAAGACGGAAGGTAAGGGTTTAAGGTTATCTCAAAAGAGAAAGGTTTTCTATTCCAATCAGTACCTGGGCAAAAATCCTTTCTGAAACCTTAAAACAATTATGATAATCCTAAATTATGCAGGATGTGTATTAATGCATCCGCTACTGAAATCTTCTAGTAATGGAGGGCTTACTGTATTGCAAGGCAGACCAGCCCCCCTGGATAACAGAATTGATAGTAAATATATAGCTTTAAAGTTTGCAAAGGGCTTGGCATTTATCTTATTTGATCCTTGGAACTCTGTTAAGATAAGTATTATAGCCTGTAAGGTAGGTATTACTTGCAAATGAGTCCCATTTTACAGATAAAGAAACTGAGGCTGAGTTGCCTTCAGAACCCGTCAGGTGGGATTTGAACCATTGAAAAAGAATCAAGCCTAATTCTGCCTCCCCCTGCTCTATATTTCTATCCTCTGAGACCAGGCAGAACATACAACACTTTCCTTTTCATGCCTCCCCTTACGTCTTTTTGTTCTTTAAGGTTCCACTGAAGGAACAAGATAGGATTCTTCTTTCACAAAGCATTCTTGGTGTCACTCTTTCTACTTGGGACTCAGTTTCCATCGATGTTTCTTTCTTTAATATTTCTCCATAATTTCCATCTCTTAAGGAACCTGATCACCCTCTTCTGTATGATCAATGTCTTTCATACATTGTGGCACTAAGAACTGAAAACTGACTACAAATGTGGTCCAAACTAGGTAGGGGAAATCATCTCCCTTACAATTTTTTTTTAAAGCTGCTGTCAAAGGCCTTAGAGTAGGGGTTCTTAAACTTAATTTGTGTGTGGGGGCAGTCTGGGGAGAGGCTTATGGATTCTGTCTCAGAACATTTTAAAACTACATGAAATAAATTGCATAGCACTATAAAGGGAACTAATACTGAGATGATGTTATAGAAAACGGGTAAAAAAAAGAAGTTAGCAGACTCCAGGTGAGACACCCCCCCCCCCCCCCCCCCAGGCTGCTCACTCTCTTCTCCTGCATCTTCTCATAGGCGATCTGGGCTGGTGTCCGCTTGTCCAGTCCCCTCCGTTTCTCCTCCTCGTTCTTTTTGCTGGTCACGATCTGCTCCAGGACCTTGCTCTTGTCTTTGTCCTTCCTCTTTTTTCTGCGAGGACAGACAGATGGATGGTCGGATGGATGGATAGATGGATGGATAAGGCCGATAGACGAGGCCTTCGGCACTGTCAGGACTAGAGACACGACTCCACCCCGCCTCCCGTCTGGTCCCCGTCCCCCC
Organism: Monodelphis domestica; assembly: GCF_027887165.1. Taxonomy (NCBI): domain Eukaryota; kingdom Metazoa; phylum Chordata; class Mammalia; order Didelphimorphia; family Didelphidae; genus Monodelphis; species Monodelphis domestica. The sequence continues at coordinate 82,386,370 of NC_077229.1, forward strand.
TATCCCACTGCCTCGTTTCCCCGGCGGGCACCGACCTTTCCGTCGCACTTACCGCTTCGTTACACCCAAGTCCGACACCCCTTTGAGCTTCAGCGCGCTCCTCTGTACTTGCTCGTACTCCGCCATTCCGACGCGGACAACTTCCGCCCAGCTGTGGGCCTACCTCATATCCTGTTTAGAGTCCTCGTGCGCAGGGCACTTCGGGAAAGACGCGAACCACGCCTAGGGTGGGGTCCTTTATGTTCAAGGTAGCCTAGGCTAGGCTAGAGGGAGCGCCGCGAGGCAGGTCGGGATGTTAAGCAATGCTCCAGAGTAGCATCATTGCTGGAGTAATTGGGGCGGGGCACCAGACTTTTACTCCAATTGGAGAGAAGCGGAAAAATTGCGTCCTATGGAGAGGGCGTGACCGAGAGTGTGCTGTGTCTCGGAAAAATTCCTGAAGCTATATCTGTTTGTGTTGACTTTAGGCACACTCCCTCCCCAGCCTCAGTCTCTTCATTTTTAAAATGGTCTCTCTCTCATTCACGTGAGGAGCATTAAAATTTTTTTTAATTTATTTTTTAAAACTTTCCCCATGGTTATATGATCCATTTTCTCTCCCTCTCCTCTTCGCTTCCCGTGAGGAGCAACTATTAAACGCCTTTTTATGTCTTCCGACACTGTTATGACTTTGACCTCGTGCAAGGCACTTAACTCGTGATTGCCTCAGTTTCCTTATCTGTAAAATAGGTATAATCACAGCACTTACCTGGGTGATTGTGAGGCTCCAAAGTGCTCAGGGCGATGCCTGGCACAGTGTAGGCACTCTATAAATGCTGGCTAATATAATGATAGTATTATTGTGGCAGGCACTGTGTTAAGGACTAGAGACACGAAAACAAATATGAAACTTGAAAGGACTTCTATTCTTCTGAAGGAGAACCAGGCTTTTGCCCAGGCACATAAAGGCACAAACATATGAAGAAAAAAAGAAATCGCCAAAATTTGGGGTCAGGTTATGGCTCTAAGGGATGGCACTCTCAGATTGTGACACCTGAATTTAGCTTTTGACAAGTTAGATTTCCAAGAGGAGGGTTGGGTTAAGGAGGGAGTTTCTGCCATGCAACTTGGATGGTCCTCCAGTCTTATTCTTGTTCTAAATCTTCTGATCCTTCTCCACCTTCTTAGCATAGAATCTCATCTCATATTTCACTGAGAAAACAGAAGCCATCCCTTGTGGTGAGCTCTTTTGTCACCCACATTCCATCCACACCAGTCTACTTGTTGATTTCAGTATTCTATCCTTCTCTCCTTGCATCTGCACAAAGTGTATTCCATGTCTCAATTTTGTTGTTGTTGCTGTTTTGTACCACCAGCTCCTAGAGTAGTGCCATGCATATAAGTTGGTGCTTAATAAATGCTAATTGGATGTGGTTTTATTTATGTAGGAAACTTCCTAGGGAGGAAACCTTTCAAAACATGCTGATCTGCAAGTGTTCTGCAGTTTATAATCTCACACTCTCTTATACAGGTGTCTTGAAGAGGATAAAGGAATCAAATTCCCAGGCAGCATGATCTGGAATTGAGGAGAGAAAGATTTCTTGGGTCTTGGGGTTGTTTCCAGAGTATACCCAAGTTTGAAAGTGAGAAGGGGATATTCCTGAGCAGTGTACCTTTTGGAGAAACACAGGGATTGCCCATATGACCTCAACAGCTTTAAAGGAACTAAAGCTATTTTGTTGGTTAATAAGAAATTGGGACCTTGCCACCTGCTGTTATCATGAATTATTTGAACAGTGCAAAAATTTGATGGGAAAGGGACAGCACAGTATATCCCCAGAGTATATTTACTTCCTGAAGGAAGTCCAAAACAGTGACATAATTTGAGAAAACCTATGTTGAAACCTGTGGGAAAGACTGAACTGTTGAAAACTTTCCCCCACTGGCAATTCCAAGTTTAGTTCTCTTCAGAGAACAGTTTATTGGCTATTGTGAGTACTTTGTCTTTTCTGTATCACTGTACACTCTAGTAAATCCTTTGAATCTTTTATATCTTCTGTTGTTCAGTCATTATAGACTTTTCATGATCTTATTTGTTTTGTTTTGTTTTTTTGGCAAAGATACTGGAGTGGTTTGCCATTTCCTTCTCCAGCTCATTTTACAAGATGAGGAAACTGAGGCAAACAAGGTTAAAGCAAGTGCCTCAGGTCATACAGCTAGCAAGTGTCTGATACCAGATTTGAACTCAGGTCTTCATGACTCCTGGTTTGATACTCTATCCACTTTATCCACTCTATCCACTAAATGCCAAATAATTTGTTATTGTCCAGTCATGTCAGATTCTTTTTGACTCTCCATAGCATTTTCTTGGCAAAGATACTGGAGTGTTTTGCCATTTCCTTATCCAGCTCATTTTACAGGTGAGGAAACTAAAGCAAACAAAGTTAAGTGACTTGTCCAGAGTCATAGGACTACTAAGTGTTTGAGAGTGGATTTAATTCAGATTTCCTGACTCCAGGACGGGTGCTCTATCCAATGCACCACCTAACTGCCTCTTGTATTTTCTATCTGGTGAAATAAAAACCCTCCTACTAGATATGCATTCATTACCTTGTGTTTGTAAAGGAACTGGTGACTTTGTTATTCATATTTGTGAAAATCTAGATATAGGCACCTTTGGAGATTCCTATAGCAAACACCGAATGAAGGCAACAGGACAAAGAAAATATTACCTTTTTAGGGTCAACTCTTGGATTGGACTCATTTCCATTTGAAGCCAGAGTGGGATCCTTGAGATTTACCTAGGATGGTAGATTTAGGGACTTTTGGATTAGAAAAGAAAACTTCAGTTGCTTTCTTTATATTGTTATAATAAAAATTCTCTGGAAATTATATTAGTTTATAATTATTTAGTAAATAGTGAAAAGCAGGTTGGAGAAAGAAAAGGCACATAGTTACACGGCCAGTTGCACACCTTCTTCTCCAGCTAACACTAGGTCAATGCTCACCTTATGTTTTCATTCACTGGCATTGCTTGGTCAGAAAAAAAACACAGTTGGTCAGAAAAGATGGGAGAGCTTCCTTGATCCATAATTTATACCCCTTCATGGCATCTCTTTTTCTGGGTCTTTCTGATTGGACAGACTTGAACTCAGGTCAGGGGCTGGTCATCTTGACACCAGAAGTCATGTGGGACAACAAGCAAGTGTCTTCAGAGATGCCAGGGAGCCCAGAGGCTTTTGGGTGGCTGAGTGGATTGAGAGCCAGGCCTAGAGACAGGAGGCCATAGGTTCAAATGTCGCTTTTGGGTGGCTGAGTGGATTGAGAGCCAGGCCTAGAGACAGGAGGCCATAGGTTCAAATGTCGCCTCAGATACTTCCCAGCTGTGTGACCCTTGGCAAGTTACTTAACCCCCATTGCCCAGCCCTTACCACTCTTCTGCCTTGGAACCAATACATAGTATTGACTCCAGACTACACATGCTTTAGGTCTTATTCTTAATCCAGGCAAGGATTGGAGATTGAACCAAAACTTGGTTCACTAGAGAATGGGTTTTCAAATTCAATATGAAACTTTCCTTTTAACACCAAAAGACTGATTTTAGGGTACCAAGAAAAGGGGTACAAACTGATACTAAATTCTCACAATATAGATCATAGATCTAGAGTTAGAAAGGACCTCATAGGACCTTTGACTATCTCATTTTATAGATCAAAAAAATGAAATTAAGTGAATTGCTTAAAATGAATTACCTAGTGTGAATATAGGATTAATTCTTTCCTTGTCTATTTTTAGCTAAACAAATAAAAAACTTAAAGTACCCCTACTTGACACTAGGAGAGTTCAGCAAGTCACTTACTAGAGTAAGCTCATACCTACAAAGGTCACTGCCCCCCTCAGTGCTAGGCAAATTGAAAGACTGTGATTGGTTCCAGAAAAGTGGGGGAGCAACAGGAAGTGATGTTGAGACAACTGCTTTAAAAGACCAGCTCAAGGATTCAGTCACTCTCAATGTGTTGGTGAGCTGGACTGGAGGAGGAGACTCTTTCCCTGGATCCTAGGTTGGCTTGTAGTGGTAAGTGGAGTAGTTTCCTTCCTTGTTTCTTCCGTGAGGAGACCCTCTCTGCTCATTGGTGCTTTGGTGGGATACTCCCTTGAGCGTGAGTTCTGGTGAGATTTTTGGTGGTCTTAGCCTTGTGTACACTGAAGGTTCTTGACAGATTCTTCATAATTTCCTGGCTCTTCAGATTTTGGCTTCCTAATTAGGACTTTGGATTCTGGAGACAGTTGCTTTTGGATTTGCATTTGTGGTCTGGAGACATTAGGATTAAACTTGGGGTATTTGTAGCAAGGCAACACTTTCTGTCTATTTACATTTTTCCACTTTTACTTTTTCCACCTCTGTAAATAAAAGCTTTTAAAAGTCATTTTGACTTAAGCTATAATATTTTTAAATCTGTGACTATAATATTACTTTAGAACTTTCATATTAGCATAAAAACCTAAATTTAAATTCTTATACTAATAAGTGGCAGAACTGGGACCCAAATTCAGAGCTCTTTCAATTGTATTCATGTTTCCCCAATAGCATATAAACTCTGAAGGCAAGAAGACTTTCATTTTTGTATTTGAAGCCTTAAGTATTTATTTATTAAGTCTGCCACTTGGCACATAGTACATGATTACTAAATAAATGCTTGTTAATTGCCCATGACTAATATCTTATGTTTCAGCCAAACAGGATATACCTTGTACTTTTCCACAATATTAAATCTTCCTTATGGTGTTACTTATTCCTGGAATGTTTCCTCCTCTATGTTTGTCTGTTGAACTAAATTCAAATAATTTACTACTTCCTCCAAAAGGCTTCCTCCCATCAATAATGAACTTCCTTTTCAGACCTTTTGTATTGTTTTCTTGGCACATCAACTATACACTTATTAGGTATAATTTTATATTATATTATAATTTATTTATAAACATGGTATATTTACATATAATTTTATATTATGTTATAGTATATTTGTTATTATATTTATGTGTATAATTTTATTTTATAGTTTATAAGGCTACATGGCTTCTGAAAGTAGAGACTGGCAACTGACTGCTCCCTCTCTCTTTTATGTATAGTACAGTAGAAAGAATATTTTCTCTGGAGTCAGGCAGTCAAGGTTCAAATCCTGCCTGTGACACTTAATGACTAGGTGAGCTCAGGCAAAATACAACCTCCCTGGGCCTTGGTTTCCTTATCTAGAAAATGAGGGGGTTGGACTAGATGATTTCTGAGGTTCCTTCCAGGTCTATGATATATGGAAGTTTTCTTTCCCAAGTCAATGATTAGATATATGAGGGTTCTCCATTTCTAAAAGAGCTAATGGGACTAAATAGGCTAAAAGACTCTGGGGACTAAGATATAAGAGATGGCAGAACCCACTTCTTCTCTGAGTTGAGGTAATACTTCAGCTGAGGATTCTAGGTGAAACTCAGAAGGGAATTTACAGGAAGCCTTTCCTAAACCCTCTTAATTCTAGTGTCTTCCCCCCTGTTAATTATTTCTCATTTATCCTGTATATTGCTTGCTTTGTATAGATTCACTTGCATGTTGTCTCTCCTATCAGATTGTAAGCTCCTTGAAGGAATTTTTTTGCATCTCTTTTTGTATCCCCAGCGCTGGGTTTGGCTCATAGTAGGTTCTTAATAAATGTTTATGAATTGATTGATTGATTGAGTGGGAAAGTAGCAGAGAAACACTGTGATACTCAGGTGCAGGCCTAGTATAGAGTAGCACTTGCTGGGAAGTAGGCCCTGAGAAGAGTCTGATGATATCACTAGAAGGTATCAGTCTGGGGGTAGCTAGGAAGTTTAGTGGATGGAGAACCAGGCCTAGAGATGGGAGGTCCTGGGTTCAAATCTGGACTCAGACACTTCCTAGCTGGATGGCCCTGGGCAAGTCACTTAACTCCCATTGCCTAGCTCTTACCACTCTTCTGCCTTAGAACCAATTCATAGTATTGATTCCAAGATGGAAAATAAGGGTTAAAAAAAAAAGAAGGTATCAGTGATCTTTGAGTTGGAGATCTGAGTTGTTCTAACATGTTCCAACAGGAATGTGCCATAAACATGTTCCCTTCATACATATGCCCTAGTCAGGTGTTCCATATATATGTTCCCATGCATGATTTTTACTGATATCTATGCTTCCCTCTGATATTATAGTATATATCTGTATTATAATATCTATATAATATTATATATTTGAGGGATGATGTGCTTCGTGCTCAGGCATGGAGAAAAATGCCTTATTGCTATTTTTCTTAGTGTACTATTTCATTAAATATCTTTGTTTTGAACTAAATATAACCTCAGAGAGACTAGTAGAAGTAAATCCTAATAAATAGGTAATAAGTAATAGCTGATCCTTTCATAATGCTTTAAGGTCTACAAAATGATTTCCTATATTATCTCCATAATACCATTATTGTTAAGCAGTTTCTTCTTGTAATCCTTGAATGCTCATAGTGGAAAATTTATCAACCTCCAATCCTGTGGTTCCGCTAAATACCAGCAGGTGATGTCAGGAGCTACTCTCCAGTACTGCACTTTCTGAAATCCTTTTTCATTTCAGCCAACAGATGTTATCGGGAATTCCTTTCTTTATCTACCTGTTCTCCACGGAGCTCCAGATATGACTTCAGATATGGAGATAAAAATCTGGATATGATGGCAGATATATTGACATTCATATCCTTTCTTCCTGAAACTTGGGAGAGATGTTTTCCACCTCAGGAATCATTTTTCCCATTATATCTGGACACCAACAAAGCACCCCAATTCTTTCCTAATAATTTCCTGGATAAGAAGTTAGAAGTTCTTCTATGAGGAAGGTTGATTAGGGGTCTTTCCCCAATCAATCTATGGATTATGTTTCTGCTCCTCTCCCTACCCCCTGCTCCCCATTGGTACCTTGTTAAAAGGACAAAAAGAATTCTAAATTATCTCTCAAAGATGGAGGCTGTCCCAGGAGAGACTGGCTGATTTGGAGTCATCCTTTGGCTTCTCCAAGATGATGGATTTCGGTACTTAGAGTCATCTACAAGATATTTAGCTAGGTAAGGACTGAGAAGAATGGATTCTTGGCAACAAGCCACCCTTTGGTGAGAATCTATAAAAGAGAGCTAACCAAACAGAGAATAAGAGAATAAGCATTATATAGCACCTACTATGTGCCAGGTGTTTTTTGTTTAATACTTTACAAGTATTAATGTTATTCACTCCTCACAACAACACTGAGAGATAGATACGGTTATTATCTTCATTTTATCATTAAGGAAACTGAAGCAGGGATTTTCTTTTAAGTGACTTATCTTGGGTCAGATAGCTAGTAAGTGTTTGAAGGGGTGTTTAATGGAGTATTCAAGGAGGACCTCTGGTATGAGGGCTTGTTCAATCCTTTTTAGGGCTGCTCATTTACCTTTGGTGTCTACCTTTCACCCAACTCTCACCTATAGCTCCAAGAATTGGTAGCATGTGCAACAGCCACATCTCAGTAAAGCCAACCTCAAACCTGTCAGGGATTTAGGGGACATGTCTATTCCAAAAATACCAAGACTTCCTCTGGCAGAATAGGTGGACATGAACAATTTATTCCAATAGCCATGAAGACGGTTAACACAGGCACCATGGAGAGCTTAGAGCTTGAAGAGGTCCAGTTCACCCACTGCATCTTGGGCCATTGCCATCTTGACTTTTGTCTTGTCACTGGACTTCAATGACTCTAGAAGAGAGAACGAGATGGTTTCACTTAAATCCATTCACATGCAAGTCAAAACATCACTTCCAAGATGTCATGTCTTCTTTGAAAAGGAAGGACAAACAACAACAATAACAGGCTAGATTTGAACTCAGTAGAGTGGACCTGCATTTGTTGGTGTGTGTATGTGTGTGTGGGGTCAGGGAATGGGATATAAGTGCATCTATAAAGTCTTCTTTTCTTAGGAATGGCTTTCTTGGTGAGAAGCACCTAGTGGGACTTGTCCATGCTTAATTGCTCACTTGGATTTTTCTAACCCAAGAGAATATAACCTTTAGGTTATGGAAGAATATAAAGAGTTTCTTCTTATTAGGATAAAATTAGATTTTGGGTAGGTTAAGTAAGTTTTAATAAGCATAGGATATGAAATAATTCTACAAAGCTGCCTCAGCTTCAGCTTGGAACTTGGACCAGAGATGATGCTAGTGTTCTGTGGAATGTTGTTGTTGAGATTGAAAATTAACTGCCACTTGTGGGAGTTAGCTCTCTTTCTCTCTCTCTCTCTCTTTGGAGCTAACCTGGTTCCTGTGAGGTGACTAATCCCAGTTCCCTGGTGGATTTCCCTATTTAACTTGTGGGAACACCAAATCTACAGTTTGTGAAGAGTGAATCAACGATTTGATAGTGGTGGAAGTAAGAAGGCTGGCAGAAAGGAGCAAGAAGATCTTCCTTTTCTTGTCTATGTGAACTTGACTGAATGGAGACAGACTCTTGGCCCAATTTGGCCTACCTTGGAGGGCCTACCTTGGGCCTACCTTGGAGAAAGCATATAATTTAATCAATAAGGATATTTAGAAATAGTTTAGATCAGATAGTTTGGGAAATAAGTTAGAATAAGAAGAGAGCATAGGATTAGGGAAACCCAATCAGAAAATTCGTGAGGACTTTGGAAGTTGATATTGGAGGAGTTAGAAACCCCATGGTTATTAGGGAACCCTTTATCCTTCAACCTTGTTACCTTTTAGTTCTTTACAACTTTAATATATTAAATATAGATATTTTATATATCTGTCTCCAAGACTTTGTACAGCCAATCAGTTTGTATAGGCCCAAGAGTGTATCAAGTGACCAACATCACCTGGCCTTTATCAACCCACAAGAAGAAATAATATATAAGTAAGGATACATCCAATATTATCCTTACATTCTGAAGCACAGAGTAAAGTTAGACACATTTTTTCCCATTTGTCTCAAGAAGGGAGGAGTTTACAGATATTCTTGAACCCAATGTCCTGTGCAAAGGATAAGGGAGTATCTTGATTGCCTAAGCAGTATGATTCTCAAATTTAGCCTACCAGAAGAGAAGGAAGATTGCTTCCTGAGAAACTCCAATTTCTAGTATTTGAAGATCAGGCCTTCATAGACAGAGAATGAGATTCTTGGAAGATAGATAGGATTTCCCAAGTGAGTCTTGTAGTTGAAGGAGTCATAAAGGTTAAAATCTCAACAAAAGGGAGGAAGAAATTGGGACCTTGCTTCTCCCTACTATTTTTTATTTTTTATAATGATATATTGTTTTATTCCAATTACATATAAAAATTTTCATCAAAAAATTTTTGAGTTCTTTGTTTGCTTCCTTCTTCCCACTCTCCCTCATTGTTTTTTACCCTTCTCTGAGCTGGTGAGCAATCTTATATAGATTTTCCATGTGGAATCATGTAAAATATATTTACATATTAATAATTTTGTGGAACAGATCTGAAACAAAAAGAAAAAGTAAATATAATATGTTTTGGTATCCATTCAAATTCCATCAGTTCTTTCTCTGAAGGCAAAAGGTATTTTTTCCTCACAGGTCTCTAGGATTGTCTTGGATCATTTCATTACTGAGAATAACTATTCCCCTTCTATTAAAAAAAAAAATTAGGCTGCTCACTTTTAATGGGAAGGTGGTTGTATATCCCTCAGCTCCAAAACTTCTGGAACTTCCTGTGTGTGAAGGTAGGGTGCCCCCTACCCATCCTGGGACCTATGGCCATTTCTCCTTCTTGGCTGTGAGCTCATGTATTTCTAGGCAAGCCTGACTTGGGTTTTGGTCTCCTGGCTGTCTTTTATGCTTTGTATTTTTCCTTGCGTGTAGGTGACCAAACAGTGGTCATGAGAGATGGACTTTTTGGAGTGGCAATCCTGAGAGTTTGGGAGTTCTTGAGTTCCTCAATTGGTGCTGGTTGCATATCAGGAGGATCCCCCCTGAAGCTACTGTAATGTTTTTCAGAAGAGAAGGTAATTTCCAGCATGAGGATGAGCCCAAACTTCAGTCTGATTTCCCAGAAGACTTTGATCTAGAGCAGTGATGGGCAACCTTTTGAGCTTGGTGTGTCAAAATTCACCAAAAAACTGAGCATAACTTGGGTGGTGTGTCACTTTGAAAAAACCCCCATAATTTGGAGTACAGCCACCAATAGTCTTGTGTATTGGTATATTTGGTATATTTAGTGATGTATTTTGTCTTCAGTGGAGGTAACTTGGATACTCATTGACTTCAAGATCAAAAAGAAACAGATACTCATGTCAAGTATATAAAAACAGCATATAGAAATCATAGGACTAGACAAGACTTTAGAATACACAATATGGAATGTCAGCACTGAGAGGGCACTTAGCCCAAAGATCATAGAATGTGAGAGCTGTGAGTGACCTTAGATATCATCTAGTCCAGAGGTTCTTCCCTCGGGATCTACAAACTTATTTTAAAAAATATTTTGATACTGGATTTGAATATAATTGATTTCTTTTCTAATCTTATATATTTTATTTTATTCATTTAAAAACATTATTCTTCTCATTCTGAGAAAGTCCTTAGGCTTTCCAGGGGTCCCTTTTCTCAAAGGGGTCCAGGACAAACAAGATTAAGAACCTCTGATTTAGTCTAAGGCCCATTCTTTACAGATATTAGAAAACTGAAGCCAGGAAGCAACATAATTTGCTTAGGTTCACAGGTAATTAGTAGTAGGAGAATGAAGGTCTTCTGCTTCCCAGCCCAGGCTCCACCACACTCTTCTGCCTACCATATATTCTCCAGATAGAGGGTGGAACTGGACAAGATGGGCGGGAAGCAGCTTTGGGCAGTACTCCACAAGAGACTGTAATGTGAGTCCTGCTGAGGGTGGGGGCTGAGAGCAAAGGGAGGGCATAAGTGATTGATGCCAGACAGGGATTTTGCTTAAATACTCCTGGGGGTGATTTAGAAATCCCCACAACTGGAAGGGGCTTGGCTCCCTTTATGCAAGTTCCTGCTTCTTTTTAAATCAAGTGAACAGTAGGTTTAAGAAGAAAGCCATTAGGGAAACTGAATTTAGACATGGGCAACAAGCAGACGGTTTTCACTCCGGAACAGCTTGACGCATATCAGGTAAGAACCCTGAGAGGGAGAAACAAGGGTCTGCCATTTTTACTCAGTTTAGTTGAACATACGAGGCATTCAACAAACTGAGTTTTTTTTGCTTGGCACAGGAGAAAAAAAGATGGAAAACATATTCCTTCAAGGATCTTACAGTCTAATGGGGGATAAAGAAAGAGGAACAACAATGAGACAAGTTAGAATGTGATAAGGGCATACAAAAGGGTAAATAGAAAAGAATGAGAGATTTGGGTTAGTCAGGATCATATCAATCTGGGGAAATCAGAGAAGGCTTCAAGGAAAGCTGCATGTTAGCTTGAGAAAGAGAAGGATGTCAATTGGTAGAAGTGGGCAAGGGGCATCCCTTCTAGTTATGGAGGATGACTTGTGCAAATGCATGGAAACAGGAAAAGACAGGATGGGAAGCAGGAGACCAAGGAATGGTGAGTTCTGTAGTTTGACTGGAATATAGAGTGAAAAGTAATGTGTAATTAGGTTGGAAAAATCCACTGGAAGCTGATTATGGAGGGTCTTGAATACTAAATCAGGGAGAATGGATTTTCTCTTGCTGGCAATAGGAGTCCTGAAGGGTTTTTGAGCAGGCCTTAGACTTATGCCTTGGGAAGATTACTCTGCAAGCATGTGGAGGATAGATTGGAAAGGGGATAATTCTTGGGATCCAAGGTGGTTGACCTGAACTTTGGCCATATATCTTATTTTGACTACTTATATTACTGCTGCATCTTGGATTATAACTATTACATTCACTGACCTTAGACAATGTCTGTGTGGTGCTGAAATAATTCTACCAGAAATTCAGGTGGTTGAGGGAAAATATTAATCAAAATAGTTGATTTGTGCTGTAGTTTTCAGGCCTACTGGCAACTGACCTTCCTTTTGATTAGCCAACTGTGTTCATGAAGCCCAAAGGGAATCTGATCACCCTTATTAAAAGGCTTGTTGTTGTTTAGTCATGTTTGCCTTTACATGACCCTATGGACAACAAAGATACTGGAATGGTTTCTTTTCCATTTATTTTCCAGTATTTGTTTTCCAATGGTTTCTTTTCCATTTGACAGATAAGGAACTAAGGCAAATAAAAGTTAAATGACTTGCCCATTGACCCACAGTTAGTAAATGGCTAAGGCAAGATTTGAACTCAGATATTCCTAACTCCAGGCATGGCACTCCATCCACTTCCCCCTGGATGCCCCTATAAAAAGGCATATTATGGCACAAATGGAAGGGTTTCTGGAATTGAGGCTGGGTAATGAGGAGGAGGAATTTTTGATCAACCAACATTCTCTATTCTCCCCCCCCCCTTTTTTTTTTTACAGGACTGCACCTTTTTTACAAGGAAAGAAATTCTGAAGTAAGTCTCTTCTTAAGTGAATTTCCTTACCATTACAGGAAATGTTCAAGATAAGAGTGAATATTCATACATGTAAAACCCAGTGGAATTGTGCTTTGGCTATGGGAAGGGAATGGGAGGAGAGGAGGGAAAGAGCATGAATCATGTAACCATGGAAAATTTTTCTTAATTAATCAATAAAATTAAATTTAAAAAAAGAGTGAATGAGACCATACAATTTTGAATTTCAAGATGTCTTAGGGAGCGCATCTAGTGCAGGAGTTCTTAATCTAGGTTTTCAGGGAGTCTGTGAAGCTGATTGGGAAAAGATTCATCTTTATTTTCACTCACCTTTGGTATCCTCTGAAATCTTATGAATTTTACCATTTGCATTTAAAAACAATATCCTGAGAATAGATCCATGGGCTTCATCAGACTGCCAAAAGGGCCTATTTCCCCCTAAAAGATTAAGAACCTTCAATCGATTCCAATGTCATCATTTTACAAATGTGTCCTGTATTTAAGTAACTTGTCTAACTTTATAGAGGCAGCAAAGAGCAGATGTGGGATTGCAAATCCAGTATTCTTTTATGTGCATTGCTCAGAACACCATATGGGATGAGGCTACCAGATAGCAAAACTATGAAGCTGACAGTTGTTTGTTTTCAGGGCAGGATTGTATGGAATGATTTTGTTTGTCCTCATTCAGAAGAGAGATAAACCACAGCGAAATAGAGGGAGAGTAGAGCATTCTCTCTTCCTCTTTTTAGCAGTCTTTTTAGGTTGGCTGAGTTGTCAGTCAGCATCAAGTCATTCTGCCAGGATATTAATTATCATAGAATTGCTGATTTGTCTAGGCATTGATCGACATCTCAGCCAGCCAGTGACAAAGGCTCTGTCCTTCCCCCTACTATCTATATACTAATCGAATAGAGGTAGTCCCTAACAATAGGAAGTACATTATGTTCTCTCTTCCTCACTCCTGTCGAAACCTGCCTCTCACAACCTCCATTTAGACTAATGTATAAAGGACTAAGAACAATTGGAACTATTTGGTCCCAGGAAGCAGAACCAGGGACAGAAAGTGGAGGCTACAAGGAGGCAAATTTAGGATTGATGTCAGGAAAATCTTCCTAACAATTAGAGCTGTCCAAAAATGGATAATGTCCAAAAGTGGAGCAGCGAGGTGTCATAGTGGATAAAGTTTCATGCTTGGAGTCAGGAAGACTCATTTTCAAGAGTTCAAATTTGGCCTCAGATATTTTTCTAGCTGTGTGACCTTGAGTAAGTCACTTAACACCGTTTGGCCTCATCTGTAAAATGAGCTTGAGAAGGAAATGGCAAACCACTCCAGTATCTTTGCTAAGAAAATCCCAAATGGGTCATAAAGAATCAGATGTGACTGAATCAACTCACCAACAAAACAACAGCACAAAGTGGAACAGGTTGCTTTAAGATGCTGCAAATTCCCTATTGCTGGAGGACTTCAAGGAGAGGTTGGATAGCTACTTGTCAGGTATGTTATAATGGGCATTTCTTCATGTTTAGGTAAGAGTAGATGGCTGTGGAGTTAGTTTCCTTCCAACTGTCAAATTATGTGATTCTCTAATTGATGGCTTTAAGGATGAACCCTGATAGGACATTGCGTAAAGGAGTGGTGGATTGTAACAGAGACCAAAGCCTTAAGTTAAAGGAATGAAATTTAAAGAATAGATAACAGGATTTAGAGCAGGAAGGGATCTTAAGGGTTATTCAGTCCAGCGTTCTTATCTTGGAATCTGTGAACATTAAGAAAAAAAGTTGGATAACTATTTGAATATATGATACCCCCAAAGTCTTGGTGTTAAGCCATAACAGCTTAAAATTGTGCAGTTTCAAGCTACTCAAGTTGAAAACTTGATTTAAAAGTCTTACTTTTAAGCTTTAATACTAAAAACAACAGTTTTAAGTTGTTAACATTAAAAACAAAGGCTCTTGGAACACTGCACAATTGCTTTCCTTTTTATTCTATGTATTTCATTTTATACATTATTGTGAAAAGGGTCCCATAGACCTCACCAGACTGCAAAAGGCATCTATGACACTGAAAAAGTTAGAAGGCCCCAGTTCAACTCTTTTATCTTAGAGATGGAAACTGAGGTTTAGAAAGATGGTAGGCTAGAGTCTGTCCTCAGCAAAGCAAAGTAGTTTATCCAATTGGCTTTGGAGTTTGGAGACCAAAGTCCAAATACTAGATCTTATACTATCTGTATGATGTTGAGTAAATTATCATTTCATGACTTTTGGTCTTGATTTCCTCATCTATAAAATGGGGATGATTATATTGTGCTTCAAAGGCTTGCTTTAAGGACAGTGCTTTGTCAACTGTATAGCACAATAGAAATGTTATATACTGACATTAAGTTTCTAAAGAACATATGGAGTGAGATTCCAGGAGGGTTTCCTAGAGTCATAGACCTTGTGGAGTTGAGTTTGGGAAGAGAGAAAGAGATGCCTTAGAGTCTGCAAGAGAGAAGGCAGGTACCAGTAATTCTGCCAGGGTATTTAGAAGCATTTGAGTGTAATAACCTCAGAGAGAATGTTGGTTGTTATGATGTTCACAAGATAGCCTTATTGAGATGAAAAGAAATATTGTAAAGGGTGGGGAGAATATGTCCTGGCTAATGATCAAGACAGTGGAGAGTCAGAAAGAAATAAATTTGGAGCCATTTGGTGGGAAGGCAGTTTCAGTGGCTGTATTCTGTTCTTGAGTTCATGTCAGGAGAGGAGCAGTTGAAGGAATTGGAAACATTTAAATTAGAGAAGAAAAGACATTGATTACATGGTAACTATGAAATAGAGACGTCTATTTCATATGTCTATTTCATATTCCTATGAAATAGATATGTCTATTTCTTATGTTTGTTTCACATACCTATAAAGTAGATTCATTTCTATTTCATAAATTTATTTCCTTGTATCTATGTAGACACATTCTATTTCATAAATTTGTTTCACATATATGAAGTAGAAATGTGTCTATTTCTCGTTTGTTTCACATCTTTATGCCCATTTCACAAGTTTGTTTCATGTCTATAGACACAATCCATTTCATAAATTTGTTTCACATATCTATGAGACATGCCTCATTAAGTTTGTTTCACATGCTTATGAAGTAGGCATGCATCTAATTTATAAGTTTGTTTCACATGTCTATGATGTAGACATTTGTCTATTCCATATATCTATCTATGAGAGGCTGTCACCTGGAAGAGAAATAGGCCACTTTGTATGGTCTTTCAGAAGGGAGAGCTAAGAACAATAGGAAAGTTGCAAAGAAGTAAATTTTGACTCAATGACAAGTAGCCTAATAACTAAAGCTCTTTAAAAGTGAAATGGACTGCTTTTAGGAATTCTGAGTTTCCCTTGTATAGGAAGTCCTTGAGCCAAGGCTAAATAACTAGATTGGGTTTTTTAAGGTTTATTTTTAATTTTATTTAAAAAATTTTTTTCATGGTTACATAATTTTTGTTGTCTCCCTCCCCTCTTCCCTCTCCCTTCCCAGAGTTGACAAGCAATTTCACTGGATTATGCATATATTATTATTCAAATCCTATTTCCATATTATTCATTTTTATAATAGAGTAATCTTTTAAAACCCAAACCCCATATTATATACCCATATAAACAAGTGATAACTCATATGTTTTCTTCTGGATTTCTACTCCCACAGTTCTTTCTCTAGATGTGGACAGCATTTTCTCATAAATCCCTCAAAAATATCCTGGATCATTGCATTGCTTTTAGTAGCAAAGTCAATTACATTTGATCGTCCCACAATATTTCAGTTGCTGTGTATATTGTTCTCCTGGTTCTGCTTTAAATAGCTAGATTGTTGATGGAATTCTTTTTTAAGGTGAGTTAGACTAGATAGCCTTGAGGACCCTTCCAACTCGGAGATTCTGTGATTCTTTACCCCTAGACATCAGGTCAGATGGGTGGGAGGGAGATTGTCCTCTCTTCAAGGGCACTTTAAGCACAAATTGCTCTAAGGACATTTGAGAAATCATGGAATCTTCAGAAGGCCTGGCCTGGACATGTCACCAGTTATATAATTCATCTGCCCTTTTCAAGACCCTCATCCTATTGTATTCTTTACCCGAAGCCCAGACTGCCCCGGTCTGGAAGTCTGTCATACCTGAAACCCAACCCTGGGTCGGTGTTTGATCGTGTATTGATTGGAGGCCAACCCCATAATTGTGTCAGGAATAAGGCATTTATAATTGATGTGAAATCCTTTTCAAAATACTGCCCTATTGTTCCCAAGCACATCCAATGATGACAGCTTTAAATGGGGCTTGTGGGTTTCCTGTCAGGAGACATTTGTACAAAAGAGAATGTTGGAATCTCAAGTCAAATGAATCCTCTACATACGAGCTTAATAATAATAAGAATACTTTGCATTTATGTAATACTTTATAATTAATAATTTATAATATAGTAATAATTATAATATAATTATTATATAATATATAAAATATATAATATAATTATATGTAATAATTTATAATATAATTATAATTATAGCATATTTTAGTCAACAAGTCAGTAAATAATCATTTATTAAGGGCTCACTATGTGCTAAATACTGTGATACAGAGAAAGGTTAAAAAAAAGTCCCTGATCTCAAGGAGCTCAGAGGCTAATACAACATATGAATTTGATCCTTTAAATGGACTTGCCAGGTTGGCCAGGCATGTCTTATTAGCCCCATTAGTCGGGGGAAGAAATGAAGTCTCAAAGAGAAAAAATCACTTGTCTGGGATAGCACAGCAGATTCAGGACTTAAGCCATAAGATGATTGGATCATTGCTCTAGAAATGAAATGAACTTAAGGTTATCTTGTCCAATTCTCTCATTTTACAGAAGAGGAAACTGAGACCTAGAGAACTAAAGAAACTTGCCCTAGGTCACACAATCAGTACATGCCACATTCCATAATCAATTAGCAAGCATTCATTAACTTTTTACTATGTGCCAAGGAAGAACCAATGTGGTATAGAGAGAATAGATCAGCTTTGAAGCTAGGAAGACCTGAGTTCAAGTCTTGTCTTTGACCCATACTGGCTGTGTCAGGCTGGGCTAGTTATTTAACCTCCCTGTGCTTTGGACATTGTAAACTGTGTGAACCAAAGCTAGAGGCAAATAACTGAAAAGGAATATATCAAAGAGGGATACAAATTTAAGGATATCTATTTATGGCAGATGTCATGTACAAAATCCTTAAGAATTGAGGAAACAAAGGCTTGAGCTGTGCATATTGATTTATTAGGCAAAGCATACTAATTGCAGAACAAATTGGGAACCAGATCCTCTGCTTGGCACTGGACCTTGAATCCAGGGTAAGGAAGATTTCTATGGATTAGAAGAAAATAATTAATGGGATATAACCCAAGACACAAGAGTAGGTAATCTGATTTCTAATTGGAGGAAGGATTAGAGATTTTCCACATTGAGAGGAGAGCAAATGGGTGCAATTTGCTGAAATCAGAAAAAGTGGAGTCTAACCCCCCTTCCCCCCTCCCCCCCAGTGTCTGTATTCAATCAAAGGAACAAGAAAACTAGTTGACCAATATGGGACCAGTTTTCAGATGAGACCTATAGTTTGTTTGTGATGTATTTTTGTGAGAAAACTCCTTGTATCAACCTTTGGATGGGCACAACTTAGGTCCTTGGTTAAGGGTCTTTAAGCAACAGCTAGAGGTGATCTGGCTTCCCAGCCTTGCAGGGCTAGGTTCGAACAGTGCAATAAAATTTTCTCCTAATTTTCGTCTTTGAATGAAGTTTTCTCTTAAGGCAGGAATTGGATTAGACTCATAATTGAATAGAAAGGGAACTGAGCTAGATCCAAGTTGCAAGATGGAGTCAGTTTGGTTCACACAATTCCCACCTTCTCTCGCAGAGCCTTGAAGGCTACATTCTCAAGAACTCTTTTTCTTTCTCCCAGGCTATTTTATCGTTTTCAGGATCTGGCTCCTCAGCTGGTTCCTTTTGACTACACGGGCAAACCTGATGTGAAGCTGCCTTATGAAGTCATCTGTGGCATGCCTGAGCTAAAGGTACTGGGTAGGAGAGAGTCAGGACCAGCCCTCAACACAATTGGGAGTGAGATGATACCACTAGTGGGTTGTGACAAGGAAATCACTTTTAAAAGACTGATATATATTAATTTAAGGTCGCCAAGGAATTCAGCTATGTAATTCCTAAATGAAAACTCAACTCAGCAGTCAATCTTTTATGGAGTTTTAATTACAAACAGGAGGTAGAAAGGAATTAGAGATAGAGAGATAGAGGTAGAGAGAAAGGGGAGAGAAGGGAATAGGGCTTAAATACCCCTTCTGTTTAGGCTGGGCCAAAAGGCCCAAGCCCTTAGATAGCTGGGGCAAAGAAAGGAGATCAGTCCCTATTACTCACGTGACCAAAATGGAGAAACAGTCTCAGGGGCCTCCACCTCCAGCTTCCTTCAGAGCCAACTCTCAAAGCACCACCTCGCAGACCAAAAACCTCTCCAACCAACCACCCTCAGTCCTCAGACCCCTCTATCTTTAAGGAAACCATCCAAGTTGCCTCCCCTCAGTCCTCACATCTACCAATCACCTGTCCATCAATTTCCCTGTGCCAATGGAAGCTCTAGCTTAACCCAGGACCGCCCAGAGGTCTGGCTTTGCACATGTCTGTTGAAGGTCATATTTTCAAATAATTAAATCTTTGATCCTTTGCTACAGCCCTTTCTAAATCCTGTTAACCTGAGTAGGGTAGAGATTGGAATAATTAAATTTTGATCTAGGCTGCAGCCCTTACTCAATCCTGTTAGGACTGAATAGGGTGGAGATTGATTCCAAGTATCTCCATTGTATCAATTCTAAAATCAATCATGACTCAAAGAAATTCCTGTTCTATGCTTAAGCATAGGTCAAAGTCCTTTCCATTGTTCAGCAAAAGGTTTCTGTCCTAAAGTAATCTTAAGAAGGAAAGAGAAGGAACCTCCCATGCCAATGGGGTTCACATTCCAATAGTCAAGACCCACTATCAATAGGAAATTTTCCAAGTATGAAATTTCCCAATGGTGAAATTTCCAACATTTATAAGTCTAAGAAATTTTGAGGTTTACAGGGTTAGGCTCCCTACTTGGAGGACTTCCCTTCTCGAGAGCACCTTGGACCCTCCTGCTTCCCTCCTCTCACCATATGGGATTCTCCTACTGCCCTGGACCTTCTTCCAGCCCCTCCTTCTTAAGCAAACAAAGCTCAGTGTCATCGAACAGATCAAAATGTACCAGTGGATCTGTTTCCATCAGGATCCCTTTCCCCCCAGTTTAGCCTATAGGGGGGTGGGGGATATTTGCACAGGTCCTTCCTCTTCCTTGATCCCTAAATATAGCAATCAGCCATTGTCTTAAGGGTAGAAGGGCAATCCACATGTAATAATGAGCTTGTTTGCAGGATTTTGTGGGTTCTGTATTTGGTGATGAGAGAATTCGAATGCCTGTTTAACAGCTTCGATGTAGTTGACTAGTTTTAGCAATACCAAAGCCCTATTAATGCCTCTTATAGCTTTGTTGGCAATTCCCCAGCCCTTATCCTATCAGAGCTTTGCCTTAACTTTTTCATAGAATCATAGAACTCAGAAGCTGAAAGAGACATTAACCATCATCTAGTCCAACTCCTACATGAAGGAACCATTAAATACCTTCCAAGCTCTGCCTGAAGACCTCCAAGGAGAGGGAATCTCCCACCTCTCCAGGCAGCCCATTCCACTTTTGGACATTTCTAATTTTTAGAAAATTTTCCCTAACTTCAGGCTTTGATTTACCTTTTTTGCAACTTTTCCCTATTCCCTTTGGTTCTACTTTCTGGAACTAAACAGAATGGATCCAAACCCTCCTGCATGTGTGTAACAGTCCTTCAAATACTTGAAGGCAGTTATCATAGCCTCTCTCACATTGCTTCCCCACATTTTCTTTCATTGCCATTTGTACAACCTAAGATTTTGGTAGCTTTTTTGGGCTATGCTAGGCTGACTCATATTGAGCTTATGGTTCACTAAAACCCCCAGATATTTTCCTTTCCTTTCCTTTTTCCTTTCCTTTCCTTTCCTTTCCTTTCCTTTCCTTTCCTTTCCTTTCCTTTCCTTTCCTTTCCTTTCCTTTCCTTTCCTTTCCTTTCCTTTCCTTTCCTTTCCTTTCCTTTCCTTTCCTTTCCTTTCCTTTCCTTTCCTTTCCTTTCCTTTCCTTTCCTTTCCTTTCCTTTCCTTTCCTTTCCTTTCCTTTCCTTTCCTTTCCTTTCCTTTCCTTTTTCCTTTCCTTTTTCCTTTCCTTTCCTTTCCTTTCCTTTCCTTTCCTTTCCTTTCCTTTCCTTTCCTTTCCTTTCCTTTCCTTTCCTTTCCTTTCCTTTCCTTTCCTTTCCTTTCCTTTCCTTTCCTTTCCTTTCCTTTCCTTTCCTTTCCTTTCCTTTCCTTTCCTTTCCTCCCTCCCTCCCTTCCTTCCTTCCTTCCTTCCTTCCTTCCTTCCTTCCTTCCTTCCTTCCTTCCTTCCTTCCTTCCTTCCTTCCTTCCTTCCTTCCTTCCTTCCTTCCTTCCTTCCTCCTTCCTTCCTTTTTCTTTCTTCCTTATCTTCTGTCTTAGAATCAACACTGTACATTGGTTCTAAGGCAGAAGAGTGGTAAAGGCTCTAGACAATGAGGGTTAAGTGATTTGTTCAGGGTCACAGCTAGGAAGTATCTTAGGCCAAATCTGAATGTAGGACATCCCATCTCTAGATCTGGCTCTCTATCTACTGAGCCACCTAGCTGCCCTGCCTTAGATCTTTTTCAAACAAACTGATATAAATTCCCTTTTCTCCATTCTGTATTTATGCAGTTAACTTTTTGAGCCCAATAATATTTCCCATTTGTTCTTATTTAAGTTTACCTCCTTAGATTTGGCCAATTGTTTTAATTTATTATGATGATTTTTGGATCCTAACTCTATTGCCCAATATTTTATTTATTTCCTCTATCTTTGTGTCATCAGTATTTTTTAAATTTATTTTTTTGAGATTGGGTCTCCCTATCTTACCCAAGCTGAAAGTACTGTGACCACTCATAGGCCTAATTCCAATGCTAATGAGTATGGAAGCTTTAACTTGCTCCATTTTTTTTATGACCAGGGTCTGCTTGCCCCTCCTTAGCCAGTATGGTAGTCCTCTGCTCCTGGAGCCAACCATATTAGTGTCTTTAGTCCTACTACTGCACTTCAGAACTTCCACATTCAAATGGTCTACCAGTTTCAGCCTCCCCTAGTAGCAGGGATATGCCTGGCCACCATCAAATTTGGCAAGCATATCACCTATACTTTCATTTAAGTCTTGGATAAAAATAAAACATCTAATTGAATAGGATTAAGAACATATCCCTGAAATACCACCCTAGAGATCTTCCAAGTTGGCAACTGATCCATTCAATTCGATCCAGTAATAGCATTATAGACAAAAATTCAATAGTTGCTGTCCTCAAAGGAGGGGAAACATGTAGATATGTAAGAATATAAATGATATATACAAAATAAATATCAGGTAGGTTTTGGAATTAGGATGCTAGCAGCTAGGGGGATTAGGAAAGTCTTCATAGGGCAGGAAGCACATGTGAAAGATACTCTGCTTGGTATTGGTGATACAATGACAAAACATAAAATAGGTCCTTTCCTCAAGGGGTTTACATTGTACTGGATCCATTGATCACTATGATTTGGACCTTACCATCCAATAACATTTGCATCTACCTAATGGTGCTTTCAACTTTTTTCTCTCTAGGACAATCCATTCCGAGAGAGGATTGCTCAAGTCTTTTCCCAGGATGGGGATGGTAACATGACCTTGGATGATTTTCTGGACATGTTTTCTGTAATGAGTGAAATGGCTCCTAGAGATCTCAAAGCATATTATGCTTTTAAAATTTATGGTAAGTGAAAGGGACCTAGCCATGGGACTCTCAGGGAAGATAGGAGCCCCAAGATCAGGGCTTTGACAAGGTAGTTTTCCCACCTAGAATGTGGTCTCAGTCCTTCTAAGCCCAAACAGTGAAAAAGCAATTGAGAACTGGGTTAGAAGCCCAGCTTTTGTACTAACTCACTATGTGATCTTGGCAAGTAACTTTGCCAATCTGCTCTTCAGTTTCCATATGTGTATATGTATATGTGTATATATGTGTGTGTGTGTGTGTGTGTGTGTGTGTGTGTGTGTGTGTGTGTGTGTGTGTGTGCGCGTGCGTGTGTGGTCTGCAAAGTGGGAATAGATTATCTCTAATGACCTTTCTAATACTAATAGCCTTAAAATTGTACCTAACACTGACTGTCTTTAAGAGACCCATCCTGAACCAATTCTCATCTCTAAAACCCCTGTCCCCAGATACTACCGGCTCCTATTACTCCTTTACCCAGACAAAACCTATCTCTAATATCCCTATGCCTGGGAACTATCTACCTTTAATGTCACTGTTTCTGGGCTCCACTTGTCTCTAAATTCCTCATCCCAGGGCAATGCCTGCTTCTCACAGTTCCTCAACCCCTCCCCATTTGGGGCCTTTACTATAAGGCCATGGTGAAGTTCAATGGCATCAATTGGTCTAGATTTTAACAACGATGACTACATTTGCCCATTGGATCTGGAGAAGACAGTGACCAAGCTCACTCGGGGTGAGCTGACTCCTGAAGAAGTTGGCCTTGTGTGTGAGAAAGTGATTAATGAAGCTGATGTGGATAATGATGGCAAACTCTCTCTGGATGACTTTCAAAACATGATCCTACATGCTCCAGATTTCCTCAGGTGATTGTATGCTCCAAAATACCTATAGTTAGGATTTCTTTGCTTTAACTAGTACTGTGATTCCTATTAATATGTGCTTTTTACTCCCACCCCAAGACCTTCTTATAAATTCTTATTAATAATTTATAGCTTAGTATGAATTATTTCAGTTCCTTTCCTGAGAAAAGATAAGGGGGATAGGGAAAACCTTTAAAGGTCATTGAATGCTTATGGATAGTGAGGAGACTAGGATCACTGAGAGCAAACCTGCTTAACATCTTGTACACCAGCCATCCATCCATTTCTCCATGAATTTTCTCACTCACTTACTTGTCTATTTATTTACCCATGCAGCTTCCCATCCACTATTCATATATCCATGGATTCCTTTATTCATATGGTCATTTATTTACCTGTTTCCCACTCATCCACCTATTTACCCATTCATTTTATCAATTCATCCATACACTTTCTCAGCTGTATATCCATGTATCTATTTATCATCTAGTCTTTTACTTATTCATCTCTTTTCCATTAGCATATTCATATCTTACTCAATCTATTCATCTACTCATCTATCTCTTCATCACCTTTCTTCCCATCAATTTATTCATCTATCTGTTCATCCACTTATTAATTTTCTTGCTCATTTATGTATTGATAGCTTCAACAGTTTATCTACTCATCTTTATCTGTTAATTTGCCTATTTATCCACCTATCATTTTATTCCTCCATCCATCCAGGTATCCATTTATTCTTTCCTTTCTTCACTTGTTCACCTGTACAACCACAGTTCATTCATTTTATCAATCTTTTGCTTATTCTTTTGTCCATCCATTTTTCCATTTGCTCATCAGCCATTTGCTCATCCATTCATATATATATTTTTACTTGTTCATTCACCCACTGATCTACCTACCTATACCTCCAACTATCAATATAAATTCACTTATTCATCCTCTATTCATTTGTTTATGCTTATATCCATCCTACTCATTCATTCATCCATCAATCAACCAATCAAAAACATTTATTAATGTAGGTTATGTGCCAGTACCATGAAAAACGCAGTTGATACAGACAAAAATTCAACAGTTTGCCCGCAAAGGATCTTACAGTCTATTAGGTGAGAAAGCATGTAAATGAGTAAGAATATAAATGGTATTAATAAAATGAATTAGAATGCTAACAGCTTTGAAGGGATTGGGAAAGGCTTGAGCAGAACATACCTGAATCTTGAAAGAAGCCAAGGATTCCAAGAGATGGAGGTGAAAAGGGAGAGCATTCTAGACATGTGGGAATTTGTATATTATTCCCTTTAACATGTCCCTGTGTTTTTTTTTTTATCTGTGTGCCTTTACTCATGCACTGGTCTCCATGCTTAGAATCCTGTCCTGGCCCTTCTATCTCTACCTGTTGAAATCCTAGACAGCTTTCACTGTCCATCTCAAATGCCACTTCTTCTAGGAAGTCTTTATTTATCTCCCCAGTCAGAAGTAAACACTATCTCCTCTGAATTCTCATAAAACTTTGCACATCGTGTTTGTACTTTGTAGTTATTTGTGTATAGATATCATATCTTATTTATCTCATCAACCAATCAGTCAGCAAGAACTGATTTATCACTTACTGTATTCCAGGCATTGTGCTAAGTGCAAGGGATAGAGAGCAAAACCAAAACTGGTTTCTGACCTCCTGAAGCTTACATTCTAATAGGGAAGATAACATATTACATAAGTAGACAACATACAAACCAAGTAGATAAAAGAACTGGATACTTTAAAAGGGAAAGACCTGGGAGCTGGAGGATGGGGAGGGGAATTAAGGAAGGCCTTCTGCACAGGGTAGCATTTGACCTGTCTTGGAGGAAGCCAGGAGTTCTAGGGAGTAAAAGCAAAAAGAGAGTTGAGTTATAGAACCCTACTGTGGGAGCATGAAATAGCATGAGCCCTTTATGGGGAGGACATTCCATAAACTGTTTCACTTCTCTGCTTTGTTTTCTCCTACAGCACCTTTCACATCCGAATCTGAAGCAGAGTTGGCAAGCCTGGGCCAGCTTGGCCCTCCCTCCAGAGCACTACTGTAACTCCAGCATCTGCCCTCATCTATTTTTCCCTACAGTTGGACCTGCCACCCCAGGCAAGACCATGGCACCACGCTTTCTCTATAACCATCTAGGTTTGATTCAGTCATGGTCCCATCATCCTATCCATTCTTTTTTTTTAAATTTAATTGATTAATTACAAATATTTTTCCATGGTTACATGATTCATGTTCTTTCCGTCCTATCCATTCTTTTTTTTTAAATTTAATTGATTAATTACAAATATTTTTCCATGGTTACATGATTCATGTTCTTTCCGTCCTATCCATTCTTAACAGCAACACAGCCTGACTGTGAACCCAGTATTTAATCTATTTGAGCCTACTTGTTCTTACTGATTTCCTAACACCCTGTCTTTCCCAATAACAAGTCTTGCCTGATCCAGCCAAAGTCTCACTATCCTAGATTAGCCATGGTCCCAGAATTCTCTCCCTCTATCCCTACAGTTATCCTTTCCCAGCCTGGTGGTGATCCTATCTTCAATACTTTCTCATTACCAACTTGGCCTGATTTAGCTAGTTCTAATGTCTTATCTTAAAAAAAATTTTGAGGGGCAGCTGGGTAGCTCAGTGGATTGAAAGCCAGACCTAGAGATGGGAGGTCCTAGGTTCAAATCTGGCCTCAGATACTTCCCAGCTGTGTGACCCTGGGCAAGTCACTTGACCCCCATTGCCTAGCCCTTACCACTCTTCTGCCTTGGAGCCAACACTCAGTATTGACTCCAAGATGGAAGGTAAGGGTTTAAAAAAATTTTTTTATTAAAAAATCAAAAACCAAACCCTTACCTTCTGCCTTAGAATAATTACTAAGGGAAAAAAGAATCAAAACCAAGTATTGGTTCCAAGGTTGAAAAGTGGTAAGGCCCAGGCTGTTGGGGTTTACTAACTTGCCTAGGGTCACACAGTTAGGGAGTGTCAGAGAATAGATTTGAACCCCAAACCTCCTATCTCTAGGCAGTTTTTTATTCACTGAGCCCCCTTCCTGCCTCTGATATCTTATCTGCTTCTGTGACCTGCTCAACCTGGTAATGACTCCAGTACCCTATTCTTCCCCATGACAAGCTTGGCCTGGCCCATTATTCTATCTCTACAATTATTCTTTCCTGGACTAATTATGACCCTCATTCCCCATTTTTTCCAATGACCTGTCCTGCCTGACCCAGATATGAAGCCTCCTTAGAATGCAAATTATATTTTGCCTTTATATCCTAGCACCTAGAATATGTTGAATTGTTGTTGAATTGACTTTTTTTGAAGCAACTCTTTGTCTTTGGTAGCTTGTTTTGCCATGATGCCAATGTACTCCACCAAGGCCTAGTTCTACTTAGCTAGACTAAGACATCCTTCCCACATCCATCATAGTACCGCCGGCCCCAATCATAATCTTAGTGCTTTACTCATCTGTCTTATAGTCAGGTCCAGAGGAAGCCACTGAGTGCTGAGTTTTTCAGGGACTAAGTAAGGAGAAAGCAGGATAATGTCTCCTTTTGGGAGGAGAAAGAAGGGTTAGAAAGGGTGGTCGGAGGGAGCCAAAGACAAAGTTGACCTGTTTTAATATTTTGCTTATGGTTAATCCTGCACCAAAAAAAGAGTAGAAATTCTTCTTTCTCTTTCTTCATCCTATGCAATCTGACCTCTTTTCCCAGGGCTCAGAAGTCAGGCTAATGGGAGAATTTAACCCCAACCTTGGTCAGGTGGTGATTGTGGTCTGGCCATTGGAAAGTAATGCTTTTTAAGTTCTCTAAAACTAAATTCCACGTGGTTTTATGGAACTTGTATAATTTATATAAATTATATATATATATAATATATATAAATATAAATATAATGCAGCTACTTGAATAATTTTCCTCAGAAGCACAGTCTGTCACCAGTGTCAAAAGTGACCCCTTGCTCAGTTTCCCTGCCTTTGTTATACTCTCTGGCTTTCCCCAGTTTGCCTGTTTTGCCCCTCCTTGAAGCCTACTCTCTGTCAGTGTTACTTATGCAGGCTGGACCCACCTACTTTCACTCTGCAGGGCTAGAAATAGTGATTTCCTTTAGGCCTTCCTTAGTTGCAGGAAGAAGAGAGATTTTTCCTGTCTGGATGCCAAGTCCATCCTGTTTAGTTGCTGCTTTCTTCATAGACATTTCCCTGTTCAGAACACTCTAATGGTTCCCCATTGTCTATTTTTAAATTTTCTTTGTAATTTTTTTGAACATTCATTTTTTATTAAAACAAAGTTCTATATTTACTCCTTCCTAGCTTTTCTCCCTCACTCCCTCTCTTTCCTCTTCCTCCCTGAGATGGCAAATAATATGATATAGATTTTACATGTGCAATCATGCAAAACATTTTTCATATTACTTATTTTGTTCACCATGAGAGACAGCATCATTTAGACAATGGTTCTCAAATTAAATATTGAAGACTCCAGAGAACTTTTGTTTCTGTGGGTTATCTCTATCAATATTTACCTTATTGGGATTAAAATGACTTAGTATTATTATGAATATTATGATTTTGAATGAAATTCAAATTGAGTGATTTAAATTTCAAATGAAAATTATGAATTGGAATAGACCCCCTGAAAGGATCTCAGAGACTCTCAGGGGTTTCTAAACTATACCTTTAGAACTGCTGGGAGTAGAAACTAGCTTTATAATCTTGGATGAATCCTTTAACTCATTTGAGCCTCAGTTCATCTATAAAATACAAATGAAAACACTTTGGCTCCCTGCTTCACAAGGTTGTACTACAGAAAGTGCTTTGTAAAGCCACGTAGAAAGGTAGCCTTTTACAATGATTAGTGAATAAAGTTCAAACTGTCTGATATTTGAGGCCCTGCACCATCTGCCATCATCATTTTTCCCCAGGTGTATCTCACTCTGCCTCTCCCATATACCTTATGCTTTAGGAAAATTGGACAACTTACTTCTCCCAAATATATGTCCTCTTGCTACAATTTTCTTTCTTTCTTTGAGCTATTGCCTTCTTTATTATTATTATGAATTTGAAACATTGACAAAAACAAACACTTCAAAATATAACAAGGAATACGAAAGAGAATTTTATGTGAAACTTGGAGTTTTGTGTACCTGTCTATTTTTTATAACCCTTCTTTTCTGTCTTTGAATCCATAATCAGTAGGGGCTCTAAGGCAGAAGAGTGGTAAGGCTATGCAACTGGTGTTAAATGACTTGCCCAGCTTCACATAGCTAAAAAGCCTCTGAGGCCAGATTTGAACGTGGGATGCCCCATATCCAGGCTTGGTTCCCTATCCACTGAGCCACCTAGCTGCCCCTGGGGCCTACATTTTAAAAAGTGTCTATTCCCTTTAATCTGATAGTACAGTAGTAAGAATGCTGCTGGGTTTCTGTGTGCCCCCTTCTGAATTTCCTTCTGCTTTCTTCAATATATTTTCAAATATTTCGCTGTTCTTTTTTTTCTTTCCAATCACTATTTCTACCCACAAATTACTCCTAGACCCATTCTCTATTGCCAGAAAAGAAGCTCATTCTTTTAACTAATAAGTATAGTCAAGCAAAATCAAATCAACACATTGGCTCTGTCTGTAAAAATATGTTTTTATTTTCATCTGAAATCCTTATCAACTTTCTGCCAAGAGGAGGGAAACACACTTGGGAAATGAGGTGGTATGAGTGAAAAACAAACAAACAAACAAAGAGCCCACTGCAAATGGATTTAGGAAGATTTGAGCTTTGATCCAGCCTGGGCAAGTCATTCTCAGTTTCCTCATCTGTAAAATGGGGATAGCAATAGCACCCTCTTCCCAGGGTGTTTACCTGCCATTCAGCTTTCTCCTGTAGCTCCAAGAAACCATAGCATGCACTGTGGCTACACCCTGTTAAACCATTTTGGCAGCAGGGCTAAATCAGGTTGAGGGTAATCCTCATGCCTTAAACCTATCTGTACATTAGTGAGGTATCTACCCATGGCATATGAAGACTTCCCCTGGCAGACGGAGAGAATAAGAACAATTGTTCCAATAACCATGAAGGCACCGTGGAGCTTAGAGCTTGATTAGACATCATAGACACACAGAGCATCCACTCCTCCACCTCCCCACCCCACCCCCAGGTCAATACCAGTTATTCTGACTTTTGCTTTTCCACTGGACTTGGGTGACTGGAAGGGAGAATGAAGCTGATGACTTTGTGTAACTCTGCCTCACTTAAATCCGATTTATGCACCAGACAAAAGACATCTCCAGTGTTGTCATTTTGGTCTTCCTTGGGTATGAAAGTCAACCACCAATTAGCCACAGGTGTGTGCACCTAGCTCTGGTACTATAGACTATACATTTTGCTAATCTTTTTGACTCTACTTAACCCAGCTAGAGACTTGCTCTTAGCATGGCTGGGTAAGCATTGTTATTGAGCTGGGCAGGTCAGGAAAAGTAATTTCAGCCCAAGTGCCAAGAATGATGATGAGCATGGTGGTGACTAATTTTTTAGGAAGTTCGGGGTTTTATGGAGCTCTTTGCTTACAACAGTTCCCAAGGATCATAATGTAGGGATGGTATGGTAGAGATGACAGGGGTCAAGCTTGGGAGTCAGAGAAGAGGGAAAGGAGGCTTCTGATTCTGCCCCTTGTGAGCAAGGTACCTCACAGGCATGGGATTTTCCTTCTCAGCTCTTCTGCAAAATGATAGGCTTGGACTTGATGACCTCTCAGGTCTCTCCCAGCTTGTGATCATATTATTAGTGAAGAAACTAAGTTAGCTCAGGGATAGGAGGCAACTTGGGCAAGATCCCATTATTTGTAAGTGTCAGGATCTGAACCAAGGACTCCTGATTCCAAATGTGGAGTTCTGCCCTCTTTCCTCTGGGGCCACTGTTTTTTGCCAGAAGCTGCAAATACTTGGTATATTTAAACCATGGGAAGCAATCAAAGGATTCTTCTGGCTTCCAATCCATTAGATGGTCCATAATTCTGTGATCTGAGAATGTGTGAGGGTGAGAAAGAACCCAGATGAAGACCAGAGGAAGGAATGATTATCATGTCTCAGGCGTCTGAGTGCCCATATGTTTTTCTCTGTGTGTGTGTTTTACTGATGCTTCTTCCCTCTCTGCAAAACATATCTTGTTTGTGTCACTTGAGATCTGTCTAGTTTGGGTCTGTGACTTCTTGTAGGCTCCAGCTTGGAGTATACCCCTGATCAGAGGCTGGGGGTCTCTATTCCAGTAGTTGCCCCTGGGGGTGGGAATGCTTCATTTAATGTTTGTTCGCAGAAGGCTTTCAAGAAGGAGTAAAGGGACTTTCTTTACATCAAAGGCAGATTCCTTTAATGAATTAGTGCCCCATCCTCCGAGTTGACCATTTCTACAGCCCCAAAGAAACAAGACTTCAATGGTGATTCCCAATGATCACTCTCCACAATGGGAGGAGAGTAGAGGGTTACATGGAGATGATGTATGCCACTGAGAGCTTGATTGAGCTTTCTCACATGAGAAAAAGGAACTTTAGTCTTCTGAAAACATCATGGACATTCCGTCCTCTGGAAACTGCCTCCTTCCCTTGAACTTCACTCTCTATCCCTGGATTGCTTCCTCTCAATCCCTTTCCATCCTCAAAAGCATCTCTTGTGGCTTCAGAATTGTCAAGGTAAGTTTAATCATTGGTCATCCTCTACAACGAAGACACCCCACGGGGGCTGCTCTCACTTCCTTGGTTAGAGTCACCTACAGGTTCATCCTAGTCTGTGGATCTCTGCACTATGGGACTTACACATCATCCCTTCAGCTGGGTGAATTTGCTGCTTGTATCCTTGGCTGAGAGGCTGCTGACTCCAGTGGAGAACTGATAGGTCCTTTATGATCTAGTAGTGTACCAGGCTCAGTTTTGCCGCGCTTTCTAAGACCACTCCTTATGCACAGGGTTTGCCTTGGCAAATCAAGGAATTTTGACTTCCTGATATTGGTTTCAGTGATAATAATAATAGCTACCATTTAGATGGTATCTACTATATGCTAAGCATTATGCTAAGTGCTTTACAAATATTTACAAATACTTGATCTTCACAACAACCCTGGGAGGTAGGTGTTATTATTGCCCTCATTTTATAGATGAAGAAACTGAGCAAATTGAACTTAAGTAAATTGTCCAAGATTATATAGTATAAGGGGGAAAGGAGAGAAATGGTTTGCAAACGGAATAAAGAGGAAAGTTTGCAAAGAGGGAACTTGTCTCAGGCCACAGAACTACAAGGACCCTATTCTGGAATGTGGGAAAGATATAAGAAAGGACACACTGGGACCAGAGGGGCTTTTGGTTCCTGTTTCTGGGAGAGCTTGAAGCGGTAACTTCCTGTGGCTTGTTTCTGTGTGAGCCAAGTGGGAGTCTGCCTTCCCTTTCTGCCTGGAGCTGAAGCTACCTTTCCTGGTGTCCTGGTGTCCTGGTGTTGAGATCCTACCTAATCTGTCATCAACTTTGCCATCTAACTGTATTCCTGTGTCCTGACTGCTGCGAAGATTCTGCCGGCAAGCCAGTAACAGACTGTGGGAAGACCTGAAGCCAGCTTGGGCCCAACCCAAGGAAGATTTGAACCCTTTCATAAAGGGTTCAATCAACTACTTTGACCAACTATCAATATCTAACCAAATGATATTTGGGAGGATTAGTATGTCAGGTAGATAGAATAGCCAAGATTTCTAGACAGAGAGTGTAGTGAATAGGTAGCCTCAAGAACCGAAGGCAACCCTTTGCAGACCCGTAGAAGGGGTTGGGGTGGGGGAGGATATCTAGCATCTCTTAGATTAGGAATTCCTTTTTCTAGTCTTCCCTTCCTGCTTCTGTGGATAACAATAAACCCTGTGTTTGATATTTTTAAGCCTTGGTCTAAGAATCAGAATGCGTTTTGGACCTTAAAGAATCCTGCTGGTCTTTTCCTCACTGTGGCATATCAAATGACCATCAAACCTTGTTACAACAATTCTAAAAACTTACCATTTATATTATTACCTTGTTTCAATAACCAGTAAATATTTGAGGCTGGGTTTGAACTCAGGTCTTCAAGATTTCAGGTTCAAATATCTATCCACTTCATTGCATCAACTGATTTGCCCCTGACTGAATTCAATCAATGAATCAATCATTCAACAAGTATTTATTAAGTATCTACTATGTGTTAGGCTCTGTACTAGGCATAAAAGAATGCAATAATCCTTATTTTCAAAATTTGCATAAAATGATAGAATCACAAAATTGGAAGGAGCTTCAAAAGATATCTAGTCTTGTCGTTCAGTTGTGACCCACTCTTTGTGATCCCATTTTGGGTTTTTTTTTTTTGGCAAAGATACTGGAGTAGTTTGCCATTTCCTCTTCCAACCCATTTTACAGATGAAGAACTAAGGAAACAGGATTAATTAACTTGCCCAGGGGCATCCAGGTAGTAAATGTCTGAGTCTGGATTTGAACTCATGAAGATGAGTCTTACTGATTTCAAGCCCAGAGCTTTATCTACTGCACCACCTAACTGCTTTCTAGTCCCACCTGTATTTAATTAATTCATTTTTTCTTCACAGTCTAAAATAAGTGGCTATCTAGTCTCCACTTTAGCATCATCAATGATGGGGAACTCATTACCCTTCAAAGAAATTGGTTATGTTTTTGAGTAGCTCTAATTGTTTGGAAGTTTTTCCTTATGTTAAGTAGTAGGTACATGTATAAGGCCCATATTCACACTGTTTTTGGAGCTGAACCAGCCATACTCATTGAAGGAAATTCTCTTTGAAATACATAAACCAGAAGCTTGTGTGTGGGCTCCAGAGCCTGGTGATATCATCCAACACAGACTTGGGTTGGGTAAGCATCCTTATGGTAGGCACAGTTCAAAAGGTTAGGGAGTCTTAGAGAAGAGAAATGGTAGCCATATCTAAACAGCCCTCCATACCCTTCTTCTCCTTCTTGGAGTTAGCATGACTAACAGAAGTGGTTACAGTCCTCAGAGAGATCAGTACCCATCAGGCTGCTGTTGCAGTTGCATTAAGAGAAATAAATCACAATTTTTACAATGCTCTCGCATCTTGAACCCTTAAGTTTACCTTAGAGAAATTGATGTGTCCCTCTCCTGTTGTGTTGGGAAGGCAGGAGGGTTGAATTGGAAGCCAATTAGTGCTCCCAGGAGACATGCCTACAGAATAATCCTGTCCTTGGAGAAATTAGTTACTGGATGATATAAATCTGATGGGAAGTGGGGATTGTTTAGCAGTCCCCAAATTATGTTCATCTTCTGAAGAGAATCTAAACCACAAGATGGTAAGCTGATACTCCAATTCTGGGGTAGACTGCATAGGATTTTCTGAGAAAGAAGGACTCCTCAAAATGTCAAAGAGCTATCCTACTTCCCCTAGTTTAGCTTCCGTCTGAGTAGTTGAATTTTTGACCATTTTATACATTTCTGTATCTGTTTAAGGGCTCCTGTGAGTTCTTTGCATCTTGTGGAGTTTGGGGGGGGGGCACAATAGACTTTCCTGTACCGAATATGCATTTACTATCTTGAGTATTCATATAAGAGCTAAGAATCCCTTTTACCCACACTTCAGGAAACCTTGTCACAAACCATTCTATAAGCATATTTGGAGATTTTGTGGGATATGACCCCATGGAAAATGATGACCCCAAAGGGTCATATCCTAGGACTGATCCTAGTTCACATGAGCCTAGGATTCTGAGAAGTCCTGGGCTAAGGGTCACATAATTAAATATCTTTACTTTTACTTAATTTGTTTTCTGCTTTGGTCTGGAATAAAGACATACATTGGTAGGGGCTAACAGTTGTGAGTTTAAGCCCCTTTATCACAACACTAATATTAATAAGAGGCAGCTAGGTGTCTTGATGTATTGAACTGGATCTGGACTCAGGAAAACCTGAGTGCAAATTTGGCTCAGTTACTTATTAGCTGTGTGACTTTGGGCAAGTCACTTAACCTCACTTTGCTTTAATCTTTTGCTATATTGCTATATATATAATCACTTTGCTATATTATTATAAATAATAATGGAGAAGGAAATGGCAAACCACTTTAGTATCTTTGCCAAGAAAATCTCATGAACAGTCCTGGCATGCTGTGATCTATAGGGTTATAAAGAGTCAGACAGAACTGAATTACCTGGGGAGTGGATGGGGAGGAGCAGATGGAACACTCAGGCCCTTCTTATTCATAATTTCACAATATTGGAAGGGGGCTTCAGAGATCATCTAGCTTAAACTATATTTGTTTAGGAATCTCTTTTATGACATCCAGCACATGATTTTTATTTAAAACCTGATAATAAAGAGATATCCACCAACTTCTGAAGCAGCCCATTCTTCTTATGAACAGCTCCAGTGGTTAAAACGTTCCCCCCACTTGGAGTTAAGTTGTTGTCCTGGTGGTTGGTTCTGAAGGTTATTACCTAATCAAACACTCCAACTTCTAGCCCTCTTTGCTACTGGCTCATTTCCTTAATACGTTTCTCTGCATTCAAGGCAGTCTGCATTAGGAATATCTCACGAGATTACTAACACAGCAGAAATTCTCTAATCAGCTCACTACTCCTACATATCTGGGGTTTCTTCAGCTCCACAGAAGCAGAGGAGAGAAGAATGATCTACAGTCTTATCAACCATAGTTTGCTATATGCTCTAGTTGTTGGCACTAACCAGCCTGATTGCATGCATCTCTTCCTCCTTTCCATCATGTTCTGCCACACCATAAATCTCAGTTCTAATTTCCCTACTGTCTGCACCACAGTAGGAGAAACATGGAAATCCATTCCATTGAGGTTTACATGCCTCCTCTATCTTTCCAAATAATTTCTCTATGTCTTGGCCTAGGCTCACACAGCTAGGAAGTGAGTGAAGTAAGATTTGAACCCAGGACCTCCTATCTCTGGACCTGGCTCTCAAACCACTGAGCCACTTAGCTGTTCCCTACTCTTCAATTTGTAATGATGGGTTCACAAAAATTTCAGATTAATTAATTAGAAACCATTTAGATCATACTTGCCCAATATTTTATAAACTGAGGAAACTAAGGACTAGAAACATGAAATAAGTTCTGAGGTCATAAGGGTAGCAAGTGTAAAGCCAAGATTTGAACCCACTTTCTCTGATTCCACATCCATCCTGATTTCCTCAACACTAATTATATCCTGAGTTGGGAAAGGAGCATTTTGCCTTAGGGGATGAGTACTAACTTCTCTTACCTTTCCCTGGTTGCTTACTTGGACCAAGCCCAACCCAAGATATACCAGCACCATTTTGCCACTCTTTCTTGCTAATTACAGCCCTGCTGGTTGAGATATACAGCCATGACCCCTGTTTCCTTTGCTTCATTGGGTTAGTCAACATTGATCACCTGCCACTGCTAACCTTCCAGGCCTGTCACAAATTCCTTTCTCCTAAAAGAAGCAGTTCCAGTTAACCGAGGCAAGAGCAAAGAGATTGGTTTGTAGCTCACTCCTCCCCTAAAACAAAAACATCACTATCTCTGTGATCTGTCTGTGAGAATGAGTTGTCTTAATTTGAATTCTTTCCAATCCTTAGGTAACTCTAGCTTATATGCTTATGTTTCTTAGTGTTGGGGCTAGAAAGCAATAGAAGATCAGTGAACTCAAGGTTCTTCTCTTCCATAGCTCCTCTCACTCCCAAGACCGTAAAATCAGACTCTAATAGTTGGAAGGGACTTTGGAGATCCCCTGGTTTAAATTCCCACTCCATCCATTAATTCACTTTACAATTCACCTTAACAATATTTATTAAATTCTTAAACAAACATGGAAGACACTGTGCTGGGCATATGAAGACAGACAAGAAGCAAGGAAACAAGGATTTATTAATTACCTATGATGTGCCAGTCATTGTGCTAAGCCCTTTACAAATATAATTTCCTTTGCTACTTATGACAACTCTGTGAGGTAGTTGCTATTATTATCGTTGATTTAGAATTCAGGAAACTGAGGCAGACATAGATTAAGTGACTTGATCAGAATCATACAGTTAGTAAGTGCCTAAGGCCATATTTGAACTCAGCTCTTCCTGACTTCAGATCAGGGGCTTAATTTACTGTAGCATCCATCTAGAAAGGAAATATCTGAATCCTCAAGGAATGTATATTCTACTAGTGGAAATGCATATTCACAGATAAGCATATCCAACATCTTCAGTACAGTGGTTATCTAGAAGTAATGTGCCTCTATTTGAAGACAGTCACTGATGGGCATCTCACTACCCATCCAAATCATCATGTTTCATAGTTAGTCAGCTCTAAGGTTGGAAACATCTTTGTATGGGGATAGAGACAGAACTTGTAATCTCCTCAGTGCTGGGAATTCCCAGATGAGGGAACTCTTGGTACTCTTACTGGTTGGCACCTTTTCTGACACTGTTGAGAGTCACCTGGAGCTCTGAGAGGTTTTTGCCCAGTTAGGATGTGCCAGAGTATGCATTTGAACTCAAGTCTGTTTTAAAAGGAGATCAAATCAGCTTTTCTGTTCTTTTTTCCCACTGATCAAAGTTCTGCTCTCAGGAACCAGGCAAAAAATAATGCTTGTTTCTTTCAGCTATTTGAAGAGAGCAATTCGATATCTTCACTAAGTCTCTCCTCTAGGTTAAAATTTTCCAGGTTCTTCAATTGGTTCTTGTATTGATCAAGTTCTAGTTTCCTTACCAACTAGTTATTCTCCTCTGTACACTCTCAAGCGTGTTAACGTCTGTCCTAGGATGGGGTGTCCAGAATTGAACACCGTGCTCCAGATGTAGCATCTATGCTGGACCACACTTGGAGTACAGAATACTTGCCATTCTGAATCACCCTAGATTCCCTTCAGGGCTCTCAGTACCCTGGGGCAAAGGGTGGGGGTGGCTGGTACTCCTCAGGGAGAAAGCATAGTTTATCACTTGGTGACCAGGGACTGTCCTGGCTTGTAGTCTCTGAAGAGATTGTTCTCCTCCTAGGGCCAGGCAAGATGGGTTTCTCAGACGTTGAAATGGGGATGGTTGATGTCCCAACTGTTTTCCTCAGAGACAAGCCAAGATGTTGAATTTTGGAGTGAGAGGTGTGTTTTGGATGTGAAGCTTGTTCAAAAGGATCTACATAGATATTTATGGGGGAGTTCTGGGCTTCTCTTTCTGAATGACTCTCTTCTACTTGGGTGACAGACTCATTGCCTACTGGGCTTGGGACCTCCCTGGCTTGGCCCTCTTCATGCCTCTCAGCTGCTACTGAATCCAGGAGATGGCTTTTGATTTGCTCTGTTATCTTCTTTCCAGTCTGAGGCAGATTCTTAAGATTCTTCCAGATTTTTTGTGGGGCATTATTCAACAAGGCTTTCCCTGACTTCTGAGCATGGCTGGTGGCTGGTGATTGGTCAAAAGGTTGGGATGAAGAGTCTGATGTGTTGGCTTTGGGCTTCTCTGTCATTTTTTTCCAAGGTAGAGGCATGGGTCTCAGGGATACCTGGAACAGAACTCAGTGTGAATGGCTATGTCACCCTGGGTTGGACCTTAGAAATATCAGAAGGTTGGTTTTTATACCTTTCTACTCCTCCCTCCCCTTTTAAGCATCCTTCCCTGACACAAGATCTTGGTGTTGCCAAGTATTCTTCATTAGGGTACTGGGATGATCCTTTCTGGAACTTCCTAAAAAAATAAAACACTAAGCTACGAATGAGGAAACCTGGGTTCTAGTCCCAGTTCTTCTAACTAGTTGTGTGGTCTCAGACAGATCATTCCCTCTTCTCTAACTGTGAAAGGAGAGGGTTGGACTGTATTTCTTGAAGGCTTCTTTAACGTTCTGACATTCTAAGTTTTATATTCTAAGATTCCACTCTGACATTCTGTGGTTTATATTCTGAGTTCATTTCTAAGTCTAAAAATTCCATGATTCAGTCTGACAAGAGAATTTCCATTGATATGATATTTTTAAGACTAGTGTTTAATCATCCATTTATCAAAGGCATGGAGATTTAAGCCAAAGCAATGAGGTGGCAGGAGGGGCATGAAAAGGGGGGAGGTTTAATGTGGACAAGAGCAAGAGTAGAGACACTGGGATCATGATATAGAATGGGCAAGGCAGAGAGTAGAACTGATCTAAACCAAAAGGTTGTGTAGGGCCTGGACAAAGTGTTCCTCAGTCCTCCTTCACTTCCTTTCTCTCTCTCTCTCTCTCTCTCTCTCTCTCTCTCTCTCTCTCTCTCTCTCTCTCTCTCTGTTCTCTCTTCCTCCCTCTCTCTCTCTCTCTCTCCCTCCCTTTCTGTCTGTCTGTCTCTCTCTCCCTCCCTCCCTTTCTGTCTGTCTGTCTGTCTGTCTGTCTCTCTTCTTTACCCATTTCCCCCCAGTTTCCATGCTCCTTCTCAGGTGTCCACCCACGAATATATTAATTTGTGGCTGCAAGCAGCGACACTATCTCTCTAACAATTATTAGTTGGGTGGCTGTGGGAAAGTCATTTAGGGTGGTATTCTTCACCTGGGAACCATGAATTTGTTAAAAAATATTTTTATTGATAACTATATTTCAAAATAATTGGTTTTCTGCATTTAAAAACTAGTCTGAGAAAGGGTCCATAGATTTCACTATTTCATTAGATTGCCAATGGGGTCCATAACACAAAAAAGGTCAAGAATTCATGACTTAGAAATTCCCTGAGCCTCAGTTTCCTCATGTGAAAAATTACTATTGAATTGGGATGTTTTTGTGAAATAATTTTCTCTCTAGCCTCCCCTGAAAAACTTGATTCTAAGGGGATAAATAATAACTACAGTACCTACTTCACAGGCTGTTGTGAGGCTTTAATGATATATATGTCTATGTCTCTCCCTCTCTCTCTTTTAAACCCTTACCTTCTGTCTTAGAATCAATATTGTGTATTGATTCCAAGGCAGGAGAGTGGTAAGGGCTAGGCAAATGGGAGTTGTGACTTGCCCAGGGTCACACAGTTGGGAAGTGTCTGAATCCAGATTTGAACCCAGGACCTCCCATCTCTGGGCCTGGCTCTCAATCCAGTGGGCTAACCAGCTGCCCTGAACAACAATAATATTAATGTTAGCTATTATTATTATTACTGACATCACATCTTATCTCCAGGCCTGGTGATCTATTACTGTGCCACCCAGCTGCCTCAAGAATAGCATCTTGACCATGAACATTATCCAAAGGTGGAGTGGGATGCCTGCAGAGCTAGTAGGTTTCCCTTTCCTGGAGGTGTTTGGACAGAAGCTGGATGACTACTTGTTGGAGGGGAGATTGCTAGTCAGATCCTTCCAGCTGAGATTCTATGATTTTTTTTTTCAATTCTTTAGGGCTTCTCTTCAGACTGATGTTGATTCACTGATTGCAACTCTTTTAGTTTAGTTCAATTAATTCTGAACCTTGCTAATTGCCTGTCACTTAGATCATATTATTCTCAGCTCTATAGGATCTGTATGGGGAAAATGTCTTACAGTGATGGAGGGAGACAAGCAGGGCTTGAGCTTGGGAGCAGATGAGCCATCCACTGGGCTGGTTTTACCACCCACTGCAACGTTAGAATAAAGGGAGAAATCATCATATTCAACATCATTTTCATTTACCTGGAAATAAAAACAAAAACAACAAAGTCATTTCTTTCCATTCATTCAACCTGTATTTATCAAGTGCCTACTGTGTGAGAGATATAAACTTCTTGAACGTGGGGACAGTCTCATTTTTGTGTTTTTATCACAGTGAAGCAGAGTACTTGGCACATAGTAGGTGCTTAGTAAAGGATAGTTGATTATTAAATCTTTATTGATTATTCTGTAGCAGAAACTATGTGAGGCCCTGGGGATAACAGCACAAAAATGATATGTTCTTTGCCTTCATGGACCACCAAGTGAGGACAAATAAGTCATGATAATAGCTAGTATTTACATTACACTTTGATGTTTGCAGAACACTACATGTTATCTTATTTGATCTTCCCAACAACCCTAGGACATAGATGATATTATTATCCCTATTTTACAGATGAAGAAACTGAGGCTGAGAGAGGTAAAGTGATTTACCCAGTGATTCACTCAGCTAGTAAATACCTGAGGCAGGCTTCAAATTAAAGTCTTTTTGACTTCAAACCCAGCACTCTATCCACTAAACCACTTAGCTGAGAAGGAGAGAGTCTAAGACCAGAATTTATGAAATAAATTCACAGGAGTTTTTAATTTAAGGAAAATAAGACATGAATTATAGGACTCTAGAATACAGGATCCCAGAATCTGAAGCCATTTCATTTGTTGTTGCTGAGTCATTTCAGTTGTGTCCAATCCTTTGTTACCTCATTTTGGGGTTTTCTTGGCAAAGGTATTGGAGGGGGTTGCCATTTCCTTCTCCAGCTCATTTTGCAAATGGGAAAACTGAGGCAAGCAATGTTAGATGACTTGCCCAGGTTCACACAGTTAGTAAAAGCCAGAGAATAGATTTGAACTCATGAAGATGAGTCTTCCTGATTCTAAGCCTATAATGATTCTAAGTGCTCTATCCATTGCACCACCTAGCCATCCAATCCTATGGATCCTTTCTAATCAGAGTCTCAAAGTCAAATTGACATGGGCTGAAAGTGGGCAGTAAGGTGTAATAATAGGAATGGGACCCTCACACTCTGAAATATAGCATTTGTGTATTTTAAAATTTGATTTCATTTAATTCCCTAACCTAGTTATAGTAGAGTTAAGAAATTCTGGTCAATTTCCCTCCCGGAGCTGGGGTGACTGTAAAAAAGAAGGGAGGCTTTCCTTTTTTTTATAATGAAGAGTGTTGGGTGGTTTGTCTCCCTGGCGATGTAACACCAGTGAAGCAGTGGAGTGGACCAAGTGGTGAGGGAATTGGGGGTTGAGGTGAACCCTGTTGATGGAGGGAAGATGGCAGGATCTCTCCCTCCCTGGGGTTTGAGGTAACCTCCAGAGAGAAGGAAAGATGACTTTCTCTCTCCTTTCTCAAGGGATACCAACAGACTTTATCCCCTGAGTTCCTGTGAGAGCAAAAGCTGAGGGGAAGAGATGGCAGTTCCCCTGTCAGCACCTTCTGAGGAAGGTTTTTAATCTACCTTCCTCAGCAGAGAATGTGTGGCAGACCTAGTCTGGTCTTGCCACAGAAAGGGCCTGGACTCAAGCTTTGAGCCCTGCTCCCAATTACCCAACACCCTTCACTTGAAGAGATAGGCCAAAGCCAAATCTGGCTTATAGCTAAGGATTTATTTGAAGGAAGGGCTAGAAACAAGGTTGAAGGAAAACAGGGGGAGGCTGCCCTGTCAAACAAAACCCACAGCAGCTGGATCAAGGGGCCGGTGCCCAAGCCCACAGACGCCTCAGCCCCTTTCCCAGCTCACTGCTCTCTTTATGATCTCTAAGCTATTATATATTAAACTAGATCTAAATCAGTTCAAGGAAGGGAAGGAGAGACCAAGAAGAAGCAAGAGGGCCGGGCTCAGGTTTTGTGTGAGTCCTTTCCAGCTCCTCCTCAGGAACAGAGATCTTGGTGGCAGGTGGAGGAAACAACAGAATGGATTTCTTGGGAAATACAACTTCAGGAGTTATAGGCAGGAAATCTGGGTCCTCTTGTGGCTTTGGAGCGTCCCTCAGCCACTCAGAACTGAACTTCACAGCTCTTCACAGCTCTCTGAATCAGAAGACTCCCGGCTCTCCAGAATCTCAATCAACAGTTCTCTGTCCACAATCCTTTGCTGTCCAAACTGTCGCCCTCAGCTCCTGTCCATCAACTGTAGAATTTCAGAGGTCTCCCTTTCCAATCCCTACATGACCCAGCTATCTTCCTTCCCTTCCTTTCCTTACCTTTCCCTCCATTTTTCCCTTCCACACATTTCTGCTTAAACATTGGTTAAACATCAACTGCAAAACCTGTAGTTTCAGCATTAGTCAAGCATGAATTGTAGATTGATTGGCTACCCATTCTGTGGAATGATCTGTAATATTCTATGTTGGGCATCAGCTTTGTGCCTACTTTGTTTTATTAATTACTCATGTTGTTCTTAGAACTGAAAGACATAATTAATTACCTATCGTAGTCCTTCAGTGTGCCACATTCCCCACTCCCTACATTCTCATTCTAGCAGGGCAGTGAGACCTATCCCATGTTGATAAATGATGACAAGGTGAACAATGGGGAAACATGGAACATGCACTGGGGATTCTGGCATCCCAGAAGAATCTCCCAAACTTGCTCATGCTCCATATTTTCTATGGCAAAGCCCCCTAAACATACCTCCATCTGAACTTGGAATGGGAGGTGACAAGCTCCCAGACCCCAATAAATATGCCGATTCTGATCCACAGGCTGTGGGAGCTGCCACTCTACGGTGGAAGTAGTCCCTCTACAGGGGAGCTGCTATTCCACGCTATTAGCTCCAAAGAGGCTACTCTACTAGCCCTTGGGTTTATCCATCACCTTTAAGGCTACCTGATTAGGCCCCAGACTACTCCACCATCTAATAGGTTATTATATCACCATAAACCACTTCTTCAAATAAAATTCTTTTCTAACCTCTGGACTTAATGGAGTTTGACTCTTCCATTCTTGAGGTGAGACCCTGCTACAAACATGGATGTGTTTCTCCCACAATGAAATGAGACCAGATAATTGGATCCTAGAGTCAATAAGTATTTCTCAAGTGTTTACTTTATACGAGATACTAAGCCCTGGAAACACAAGAAAAAAAGGCAAAAATACAGTCCTTGTCCTCAAAGACCTCACATTTGAACAGAGGACACAAATATAAAAATAACTAGGAACTTACTAGATGTATGCAGAGTAGATGGAAAATTATGTCAGAAGAGGACTAGGAGATTGGGAGGGAGCTAAGAAAGACCTCCTGAAGAAGCTAGCATTTGAGCTGCATCTTGAAGGAAGTTGGGGAAAGGAAGAAGAAGCAAAGATGAGGAGGAAGAACATTCC
Organism: Monodelphis domestica; assembly: GCF_027887165.1. Taxonomy (NCBI): domain Eukaryota; kingdom Metazoa; phylum Chordata; class Mammalia; order Didelphimorphia; family Didelphidae; genus Monodelphis; species Monodelphis domestica. Next base: position 82,429,677 of record NC_077229.1, read on the forward strand.
CAACAAAGGCACTAGATCAGGAGATGGAGTGTTTATGTTTAAGTCACAGCAAGAAGGCTAGTGTCATTGGATCAAAGGGAAGGGAGAAGGTACAAGAAGATTGGAAAGGAAAGAGGCAGGCTATAAGGGATTTAAATGCTAGGGCATCTTCTATTAGATCCTGGAGGTAAGAGGGAGCCACCAGAGTTCATTGAGTAGGGGGTGACATGGTCAGTCCCATGTTTTAGGAGAATCACATTGGCAGTAAGTGAAGGGTGAAGTGAAGACACTTGAAACAGGGAGACCAGTTAGAAGGCAAGGTTAAGGGTATAAAAGTATGTATTATCTATTGTGTATTTGTGTAAGATGTGGTTATGATTTTAACTAAAATATGGAGAATGATGATTAAATGATTATTAAATCTTTTAAAAAAACTTACCTTCTTTCTTAGAACTGATACTAAGTATGGGTTCCAATACAGGAGAGTAGTAAGGGCTTGGCAATTGGAGTTGAGGGACTTGCCCAGAGTCACACAGCTAGGAAGTATCTGAGGCTATATTTGAACCCAGGACCTCCTATCTCCAGGTCTGGCTCTCCATCCACTGAGCTACCTACCTGTCCCTATTAAATCTTTAAAACGTTTATGTGAAGCTTTGGCATTGAATCCTTCTAAAGGCTTTTAATATTAGTATGTCACCTGAGAATAGAGCTAAGGATGGTGAGGCTGCCATTCCTGGTTGGTTCTGTATATGTTTTACCCCTCTAATGAGGCAAATGAGTAAGTGAGTAGGAAAAGTGAGTTGAAACAGTGGTGTATTTCAGTATCTCATGTAAGAATACTTGGAAATTGGTTACTAGACTTTCTTCATTCCTCAAGAAAGAAGAGTTGGAGAAAGACTTGGACTCTCTTGAGATGGGGGAGATTTTCTGAAGATGTTTTGAATATTGGATCTGGCTATCCCCTGATTATAACAATGAAGGTACTTAGCTCTTCCTTTATTGGGAAGATTAAATTGTAATCCCCTATTTTTAGATTTTAATCCCCTAAAATGTTAACTCCGTATTTAAAGTAGATCTACCCATTTCAACTACAAAAAGGTGTTAACTAACTACAAAAGGTGTTAACTAACCAAAAAAGGTGTTAACTAACTACAAAAGGTGTGAACACCCATTTCATACATTGAGTGGGCAGTCCTGGAGAGGAGCGTCTGCTGTGATTGGTAGACATAAAATTTAGGGGAGGTGACATAAGAGAAAAAGGTCTTTAAATAGAGGAAACAGAAACACACAAGGATATAGATCAATCAGTCACTCGGAGTTGGACTGGAAGACAGCCTCTCAGATGTAGTAAAGAGAGACACTTGAGAGACTGGAAGACAGACATTCAGACTTGGAGTGAAGACACTTGGCTGTGGAACTGGACCCCTGGAGAGGCTTGTGCAGGAGACCTCAAACTACTTTCTTTTTAGACGGTCACCATGGTGAGTGTAAAGACTGACTTAGTTCCTTGCCCTTTCTGGAGGTGTGAACCTCTGAGAAAGGCCCATCATCTTGAGATTCCTTTTCCCTGACTGGTACCTTAGAATTTCTAAATGGTTTAGAGGAAGCCAGATCTCTCTCTCTCTCTCTCTCTCTCTCTCTCTCTCTCTCTCTCTCTCTCTCTCTCTCTCTCTCTCTCTCTCTCTTCCCCTTTTTCTCTCTTCCTTAAATCTTCCTCTATTGTAAATAAAACTACCATAAATTCCATTCTACTTTAGTAATTCATTTTGGGATTTAGAAGTTAAATAACAGGTGACCACCGATTAATATATTCAGTCCAACCAATAAATCTAACAATGTCCTGAGTCATGTATCTGGGGGAAGTTCACATCTGGAAATTGAGAGAAGGTAATTCGAAGGCAATTTGAAGACTTCAGAGTAGCAAGTTAGAATGTGTCACACTAAAGCTACCACACCTGGCTGGAGAGGAATTGTCTGAACCCTGTATTGAAGATATGCATCAGAAATATTAAGGCAGTGGTAGATGATTGAAGAAGGGAAACAGTTGTGTCCAGTGGAAAGGTTTAAAAGATCCACATTTAGTCTCATACAGAGAAACCATAGGATCCCAAAGTCAGAATTTTGGAATGTTCACAAAGACCAGATTAAAATTTGACAGGCAGAGTCCACATTGATGGCATATTTCAGCAGGAAGGAAAAAAGCTCTCCCAGTTAGTGCTGCATGTGTTGTCCAGAAATTAGTTAATGTCAAAAGAGCAATGAGGCCAGAAGAGGCAGGTGCTGTCAAACCATCCCAGGAAGCACCAGGCTTGATGACCCATAAACATCTTTTACTGGACTTGAAAGAGGGAAGCAGTGGTTTATATATAATGAACTGCTGGAGATGGTGGAATCATCTAGGGAAAAACTTGATTATGCTGAGAGGGGACTACAAGAGAGAAATATGACTTTCAAAACATCTTGTTCATCCTTTGTTTTTGAAGAGGACTAATGACATCAAGGGGTGCGGACATGACTTGTGCTTGAATTGGATGTAAGTGAGGCAGAGTTGCACAGTCACCCACCTCACTCTCTCTTCTAGAGTCATCCAAAGCCAGTGGCAAGACAAAAAAGTCAGGATGACTGGCAATGGGCCAGGATGTAGTGAATGACCTTTGTGTTTTCTACATTTGACCCAGCTCTAAGTACTCCATAGCTGTTGAAATACATTGTTCTCATCTAACCATTCTGCCTGAGGAAGTCTTCACAAACTTGGGATAAACATCCCCTTAGTTCACCAACAGGTTTGAGGTCTGTCGGTTACCTTCAGCCTGGTTAAGCCCATCTGCTGAGACAGTTTTCTTGGTGTGGCTGTTATCTATGCTACAACTTCCTAGAGCCAGAAGTGAGAGCTTGGTGAAGGGCAGACACCATTGGTGGATGAGCAGCCCTGAAAAGGGCTTGGTAAGCCTTCATATCTGAAGTGCTAGTCCTTCTGGAATGCCCCATACACCCCTCCAAAATGACTTAAGAACTCCAATATTATCAATAACCAATCACAATTCTAGCATGTTATCTGCATCTTGACAGACAGATAATAGATTCAGGGTGTAGAATAAACCATATTTTTTTGTGCACAGCCAATGTTGGATTTTGTTTTGTTTATGCATATTTGTTACAAGATTTTTTTTTCTCAGTAGATAGGGAAGGAGTGAGAGAAAATTTTTTGTTGAGTTGTTTTCAGTAGTGTTTGACTCTTTGTTACCATGTTTGGCGTGTTCTTAATAGAAATACTGGAGGGGTTTGCCACTTCCTTTTCCAGCCCATTTTACAGATGGAATAACTGAGACCAACAGAGTTAATCAACTTGCCCTGGGTCACATGGCTAGTAAGTGTCTGAGGCCAGATTTGAATTCAGGAAAATGTGTCTTTTGGACTCCAAGCCTGGCACTCTATCCACTTTGATACCTAGCTGCCTTGGAAGAGAAAACAGATTTTTGTTCATTGAAAAAATTTAAACTAAAAAGCAAACAAAATAGGAAAAGGTCTGTTTAACAAGCAAACACACAATACAGCTCAATGCTACCTAACCTTATGACCCTCTAGGACAGGACCACTAAACTGATCCATCAAAGGAATATTGTAGAGAGTTTTCACCCTAAAAACAGTTTCTACTCATATTTTATCAGTGTTTGATGAAGTATCTCTTATTATTCTTGGTAAAAGATGGAAAAAATTGGGCTAGACAGTGGTAAAATTAGATGAATTCACTGCTGATTCAAAGGCTAGACTCAGAGACTAATCAAATAGATGAATGACTTCATACTAGCTTGGAAGGACTCCAGTCGAGTCACTATGGAATCTTCACTTTGATCGTTTGCTGTTGGATATTTTGTCAATAATCTGGAAGAAGACAAAATTTATCAAATTTGAAGCTGACCCAAAGCTGGGAAAGAGAGTTTTGAACCTGGATGGTAGAGTTAGCATTTAAAGAGTTCTTGATAGGCTACAACACTGGGCTGAATCTCATTGAGATGAAATTTAATAGGGAATAAATGTAAAGTCTTACACTTGGTTCAAATTCAAAAGTCAGTCAATAATCATTTCCTGAGAACTTCCCAGGCACTGGGCAAAGTACCCAGGATACAAAAAAGGCAGAAGATAATCCTTTCTCTTGTAAAAAAGGAATTCTTTATTCTTCTTTTAATTTAATGGAGGACCTGGAGATCCTCTTACCATAGAGATGTGTAGGGATTAACCAGTCCAAAGTGACAGGAAGTAGAAACCCTAGAGATAGGAAGGAGGAACCATAAAGACAGGAAGTGAGGTAGAAAAAGGTTATAAAAGAGGCCAGTGTGAATTGCAAACAGTTGGGGCTGGCAATTGGATGATCAGTTGCTGACAGTTAGGGCTGGCAGTTGTGGGGAAGTTGGCTGCTGGGAATGTGTTGGGTTGGTGGTTGGCATTTAGTTGCTGGACTAAAAAGGTGGGCATTGGCCTTTAGAGGGCTTTTTGACCTTTTCTGGGTTGGAAGGTGGCTGGTCTTCATTGACAGACCTAATTGGGGTTGGATTAAACACTAATTAGGTTGTTTTTGATTGGGCTGGATTGGGTTGGAACTTTGTGGGATAATTGTTAGTTATAGGCAGTTACAAGTAGATATAGGCAATTGTAGGTAGTAATTATAGGTAGTTATAGATAGTTATAGGATAACTAGTATAGACATTAGGAAATTTTCTTTCTCTACCTCTTTCCTATATTTCTCTCCTCTACTATATTCATTTTACTTACATATTTCCTTACTATCTGTATTTTAATTAAATTAAATTGTTAATTGTTAAAAGCTGCTGGAAGTTTTCTTTTCTCTGGCTTAAAGGGATAATATTAATTTACAATTCTACTCTATTCTCATTAAAACTTACATTATTAAAAGCTATTCTCTTATTTTGTCAAAACCCCTATTTTTAACCCTCACACCCTCAAGGAGCTCACATTCCAATACAGGAGAAAATATGTAAATAAATGGGTACATGTAAGTTTTACAATATAAATGGAAGGTAATCTCAGAGGGGAAGGGAGTAGCAGCTTAGGGAGTGAAGAAAGGCCTCCTACAAAAGGTGGGATTTGAGCTCTTTTTTTTTTTTAAACCCTTGCCTTCCATCTTAGAATCAATACTATTCTAGGGCAGGAAAGTGGTAAGGTCTAGGCAATGGGGGTTAAACGACTTGCCCAGGGTTACACAGCTAGGAAGTATTGGAGGTCATATTTGAACCCTAGACCTCTCATCTGTCACCTAGAGTCTTAAAGAAAGCTAGGGAATCCAGGAGGTAGAGATGAAGAGGGGAAAATACTCCAGGTACAGAGATGGCATGCCTGTCAATGGAAAAGTATGGAGGCTAGAACTAGAGTGCTGAGTTCAAGGAATAAGACTGTAGAATGTGTGGAAGGAAGGGAGGTAAGTATAAGAAAACTGGAAAGGTAGGAAGGGGGCCAGATTATGAAAGACTCTGAATGCCAAAGAGAGGACTTTATACTTGATTTTGGAATAATGGTATTTATTGACTAGGGGTGACATGGTCAGACCTACATTTTGGGAAAATAATTTTGGCACCTGAGGGGAGGATGGATTGGAGTGGAGAAAGACTTGGGGCAGAGAAAACCAACTAGAAAACCATTGCAGTAGTCCATGTGTGAGGTGAAGAAGCCAAGAACTAGCAGGAGTGGGAAGAAGACAAATGCAACAGATGTTGTGAAGGTAGGAGCAATAAGATTTGGCAATAGATTAGAAGAATGACAGTGAGGAATGAAGGATGACAATGAGGTTAGAAGCCTGGGTAATTGAAGGGATGATCATATTCTCAATAGAAATGTTTAGAAGAACAGAGGATTTGGTAGGAAATAGAGGAGGGGTTTTGGGCATGTTGAGTTTGAGATATTTATGAGATAGCCAATTCGAGATATCCAAAAAATAGTTGGCAATGTAGGACTGGAACTCAGGAGAGAGATCTATGGATAGGTAGATCTGAGAATCATTTGTATAGAGATGATCATTGAATCTAAAGAAGCTGATAAAATTACCAAGTGTAAGACTAATAATACTTAAATTTATAGGATTTAATAACAACAACAACAAAGTGAGAGAGAAAGGGGTTCCTTCAGCCAAGTGAGCAGAACAAAGAACCAGAGACCCAGCAGCCTGCCATGATCAAGCCAAAGCAAAAAGCAAAAATCAAAAAGCTGTGCAGTGTGTGTTTCAGCAAATCTATAAACAAACCCAGGCTAGGGCGCAACACAGGGATGCAAGACAAGGAAACCCTGGGAAGAGTAAAGAATGCTGGGAAATGAAGTCCCCAGGGTACAAATTTTTAAAACATACACAAGGAAAATAATGTAGAGGGAAAAGAAAATTAATACTATTATTATAGAACCCTACATTCATCAGCTAGATTAACCCTGTGTGTGGTTACTTCTCCTACATATGTTTGGAGCAGAGTTTGGGTACATGACCAGACCTGTAAGAAGTCCCTCCTGATAGGATCTTCAGATATCTTGCCAGGAAATGGAGTAATTCTACTATCTATCTCATTTTACAGAAGCTCACGCTTCTGGCTTCTGGGGAAGGATAGCCCTGACCAGTTCCATCCATTCACCAGTGATGTGGTAGAGGCTCCCTGTGAAGTCCCTCCCACCCACTGTCTTCTCCTCCTCACCCGGCCACATGGTTGAGTTAGCAGTTCCTCAAAGGGCTGGATGGCATTTTTCTGATAGAAGCTCACTAGTTCCACTAATGTTGCATGGACACCTTTCTCTCCAGGGATTGCCAAGCAGCCATCAGGTAAAAGCTTGATCATGAAGTGGCGGCAGCGGTCCTTGGATCTGAGGGAAAGAGACTATGTGTCAGGTCAAGTGTCTATGTGAGAGGAGCTATGTCAGGGTTCAGGATTGGGGTTGGAAATGGAAACCAGTTTCTCCCACACCCAAACTAAGAGATGAGAGAGAATTGGTCCTCTTTCCCTGAGAGAATGTGTTAAGTCATCATGTGCCTTTATGCCTTAGTTCTTGATCATAGACCAGGTACCACTCCATATACCTTGAGGAGAGGGAAAAAGGGAAGAGAAAGTCAGGAAGGGGAGGATCAAGGAAAAAGTGGGGAAGGAAGAGGAAAGATCTGGGAAGGCAGATTTCATACTGAAAAAGGTTGTTTTATTTATTAACCAAAATCAGTGGCAGCTTTCTGAATCAGACCTTAGCTCTTCATTTTTAATACTTCTTATAATCTAAACAACTGGAAAAACATTAATTGCTCATGGGTAGGCTGAGATAATATAATAAAAATTATAATCCTACCTAAATTAATTTATTTATTCAGTACCATACCAATCAAACTATGAAAATATCAAAGCTATTTTAAGGAACTAGAAAAAAGTAATAGCAAAATTCATCTGGAAGAACAAATAATCAAGAATACCAAGGGAAATAATAAAAAAAGGTGAAGTATGGTGGCCTAGCAGTTCCAGATCTTAAACTGTACCACAAAGCAATGATCATCAAAACAATCTGGTACTGAGTACGAAATAGAAGGGCAGATAAATGGAAGAGATTAGGAATAAATGACCTCGGCAATCTATTGTTTGATAAATCCAAAGATCCCAGTTTTGGAAATAAGAACTATTTGACAGAAACTGCTGGGAAAATTAGAAAACAATATGGCAAAAATTAGGTATAGATCAATATCTCACACCCTATACCAAGATAAGGTGTAAATGGGTATATGGTTTAGATATAAAGGGTTATATTATAAGTTAGGGGAACATAGAATAGTTTACCTGTTGCATCTATGGAGAAGGGAAGAATTTATGACTAATGATAGAGAACATTACCAGATATAATTTTGATTATATTAAACTAAAATGATTTTTCAAACAGAACCAATGCAACCAAGATTAGAACAGAAACAACAAACCAGGGGAAATTTTTTATAACGAATTTCTCTGATAAAGGTCTCATTTCTCAAATATATAAAGAACTAAGTCAAATTTATAAGAATTCAAGTCATTCTCCAATTGACAAATGGACAAAGGATAGGAATAGGCAATTTTCAGATAAAGAAATCAAAGCTATCAATAATTATATGAAAAAATGTCAGTCCCTCTGGATTAGAGAAATGCAAATTAAAACAACTCTGAGGTACTATCTCACACCTATCAGATTGGCCAATATGACAGCAAAGGAAAATGATAAATGTTGGAGGGGATGTGGCAAAATTGGGACACAAATACATTGCCTGTGGAGTTGTGAAGTGATCTAACCATTCTGGATTATGCCCCAAGGGTTATGAAACAAACAATGCATATCCTTTGATCTAGAAATACCACTACTAGGTCTGTATCCCAAAGAGATTTTTTAAAAATGGGAAAGGAACTGTTTATACAAAACTATTTACAGCTGCTCTTTTTGTGGTGGCAAAGAATTGGAAATTGAAGGGATGTCCATCAATTGGGGAATGGCTAAACAAACTGTGGTATATGATGATGATGGAATACTATTGTGCTGTAAGGAATGATGAACTGGATGATTTCAGAAAGAGCTAAAAAGACCTTCATGGACTGATGCAGAGTGAAATAAGCAGAACCAGGAAAACATTGTATGCAGTAACAGCAATATTGTGGAATATTCAATAGTGATAGACTTAGCTATTATCAGCAATACAATGATCCAGGACAATTCCTCGGGATTTATGACAAAAAATGCTATCCCCCTCAGACAAAGAACTATGGAGTCGGAATGCAGATGAAAGCACACTATTTTTCAATTGTTGATTTGAGTTTATATTTGGGGGTTTCAGTTTTATAAGAGTACTCACAAAAATGAACAATATGGAAATGTGTTTTGCATGATAAAAATGATAATACACAGACCAAATCTCCTGCTAGCTAGGGGAAAGGAAAGGGAGGGAAGGAGGTAAGTTCAATCATATAACTTGGGAAAATATGTGTGGAAATTTGTTATACATGTAATTGGTAAAAAAAAAAAGAAGAATTCTTATAGAGCTGGTCCATGGTGTCATTTCTGTGAAGAAGGACTTTTCTGGAACAATTATTAGTATAAATTCCAGGGAAATCAAGGCAGTCATCCAAATAATTAATGTTTGAAATATGTGTTCTTTATCCATTCACTGAAGTAGATCCCTGGAGAAAGAAATGGCAAAATGCTCCAGTATCTTTGCCAAGAAAATGCCAAACGGGGTCACAAAAAGTTAGACATGACTGCTATGACTGAACAATAAAAGTAGATCTTTGACTGAGATCTCTGCGTCCCTGGTAAGGGCAGGGAATTTCTCTCTTTAATGTTCTTTTGCTTTCATCAACCATGTTTTTCAGTAGAGCAAAAAACTAGTATGAAAGAGAGGGAGAAACAGACAGATAGACCCAGATGCAGAGACAGAGTCAAATAGGGAAACAGAGAGATAGAGAGACAAAGAGAATCTGCAGAGATAAAAGGGAGATTAATCTCACCAGCTGAGAGTTGAGTTATAAAGATGATTTAATGTGCCCCTCTGAGTGACTAACCAGCAGAGATACTGTGTTCAGGGGAGCAGGATGCCACAAGAAGGGAAAGGACATTAGGGGACCTGCAGTTCCAGAGGCCTTATTGCTTTACTCCACGAGTACTCTTAAGTATGTAATCACGTTTCCTAATGGCAATGTGTTTATTTGTGGGAGAATGTGTTCCAAATTTAGAGGGGATGTTTTCTAGTTATCATTTTTATTATGCCCTCTTAGTAAATGCCTTTGCTTTGAGCTAATTGGTCTAGTAACTGACTATTAAAGGTAAACTCATTGGTGAGGACTTGTGACATAACTGTAGATTGTAGCACTCTCACAGAAGACACCACTAACATTAGATAATAGCTTTTCTCTGTGGGACCCAACTCCTGAGTGAGTACAAGTTGAGTCCTTGTCTATAATATATTTAGGAATTTATAGGGATCTAATGGGAAGATTTCCACCCAGAGTCCATCCAGGACTCTACTCCTTGGTATTTCAGGAACCTTGTAGGGATTACACTCCCCAGACAACTTCCCACTAGCCACCATCCTTAAGATCCCTCTCTACCTCTAGTTTTTTGTTTTGGAACCCAAATCCAATCAACTTTGTTACTGACACACCCTTTCCAAGAGCAACCTACTCCCCTATGGCTCAGTTAGCTATCTCTCTAACTAAAAAAAAAACAACAAAAAAACCCTACTGTTTTTAGAATCGATACTATGTATTGGTTCCAAGGCAGAAGAGTGGTAAGGGTTAGGCAATGGGGGTCAAGTAACTTTCCCAGGATCTTATAGCTAGGAAGTGTCTAAGGTCACATTTGAACCCATGACCTCCTGTCTTCAGGTTTGGTACTCTATTCACTGACCCGCCTAGCTTCACCTATCCCCATAACTTTATAAAACAAATTATCTTTCTCTTGGCGTGGACAGCATTCTTTCTCATAAGTCTCACAGGATTGTCCTGGATCATTGCATTGCTACTAGTAGCAAAGTTGCTTACATTTGATCATTCCACAATATTTCAGTTACTGTGTATGATGTTCTCCTGGTTCTGCTCATTTCATTCTGCATCAGTTCATGAAGGTCTTCTCAGTTCATATAGAAATCAAATAATTATCATTCCTTATAGTATAATAGTATTTCATCACCATCATGTATCCCAATTTGTTCAGCCATTCCCTAATCGAAGGGCAATCCCTCATTTTCTAATTTTTTTGATATCACAAAAAGGCTGGCTATAAAATATTTTTGTATATGCTTTTTCTTTAAACTCTTTGGGGTACAGACTTAGTAGTGGTATTGCTGGATCAAAGGGCATGAATTCTTTGAAAGCCCTTTGGTCATAATTCCAAATTGCCTTCCAGAATGGTTGGATCAATTCACAATTCTACCAGCAATGTATTAGTATCCCAATTTTGCCACATCCTCTCCAACATTTATTATTTTCCTTTATTGCCACGTTGGTTAGTCTGCTAAGTGTGAGGTGGTACCTCAGAATTGTTTTGATTTGCATTTCTTTAATCAAGAGGGATTTAGAATACTTTTTCATGTGATTATTGATAGTTTTGATTTCTTCATCTGAAAACTACCTATTCATATCCCTTGCCCATTTGTCAATTGTGTTTCTCTCTTTTAGACTAAGTTTATCTACCTCATGTCAGAGAGGTGACAGACTCAGTGCAGAATGAGGGAAATATTTTTTGAACATGGCCAATATGGGAATTTGATTTGCTTGACACTTTTTTATTATAAGGGTTTCTTTACTTTTCCTTCTCTTTTTAAAATAGGAAAGGAAAGTGGGAGGGAGAGAAAATAGTTGAAAAACAATTAATTTAAATTAAAGAGCCTGCCCTCTCACAACCAAACCCAAATAAATAAATACTAGAAATGGTTTTGCTTTGGCATTTCTATCTGGCAATTAGCACAGAGCTTGGCATATAATAATTTTATTAAATCTTCATTCATTTATTTATTTATTGAAAATTTTGTCTAGATCTCTATGTGTTGCAGGATTCCATGAAGAAATTTCTTATATATATATATATGTATGTGTGTGTGTGTGTGTGTGTGTGTGTGTGTGTGTGGCAGGGGCCCAGAAGAATTTCCCTTAGGAATGTTTGGTTTCTCACTTGAAGAGGAGGGGCAGGGCATTTATTAAATGCCTACTGTGTGCCAGGCATTGTGCTAAGCACTTTACTGATATGATCTCATTTGATACTTAAGGTAAGAAAGTAACCTTTAGATAACTTCAGATCTTCTTTTGCTTTTTGAAACCCTCTTGGGAATAGTCTTTTCCTCTGAGAGGGAAAGCAAGGTTTTTCTTTTCTGTTTTCTTTGCTTTATTGTTTTTGGGTTAAAGAATTTTGCAAGCACCAAGACAGGCAGAAATATATGAGAAAGACATGTCTGTCTGTTAAACTGGGAAACCATGAATTGAAGATCTCCAGGTCTAGCAGCTACAATAGGCATAGACTTTCAGGGAAGAATGTTAATTTCAATTAATCAATAAACATTTATTCAGCAATTACTATTGTGAAGGGGGAAAGGGATTACATTTATTTATTTAAAACCCTTACCTTTTGTCTTGGAGTCAATACTGTGTATTGGTTCCAAGGCAGAAGAGTGGTAAGGGGCTAAGGCAATGGGGTTCAAGTGACTTGCCCAGGGTCACACAGCTGGGAAGTGTCTGAGGACAGATTTGAACCCAGGACCTCTGGTCTCTAGGCCTGGCTCTCAATCCACTGAGCTACCCAGCTACCCCCTGGGATTACATTTAAAAAGTTTAGACTGGGTAATTTGAGAGTGTGGTCATCAGGAATTTAATTAATTCTGAAGAGATTTTATTTACAATTTATTTACAAAATGTAAAAAGAGTGAAGCGAGAAATCAGAGAGAGGATAAGGTAAGATAGCTAGTCTCAGCACTAAGTAATTTAGCCCTTCTCTCAGCCCAGGCAGGGAGAGTTTGTTCTTAGCTGGATGGGCCTTGGCCCTTGTAGCTGAGGCCCTGGGGATACAGGGAGCCTCTCACAAGAGGAAAAGTCTTTCCTGTGGCTGGTCTCTTCAGAGCAAAACCAGCAGTTAAGAGTCAGCCTTTCAGTCACCACGTGTCAGTCCAGTCAGTAGATTCTTTATCAGCTACACCAGGAAACCAGGGTCTCAGGTCCAGTCAGCAGATCAAGGAATGAAGAATTGTCCTCAGTCTCCACTTCCAAAAAATGAAAACCTATGTCTCGCAGGAAGTAACAGCTCCTTTTCAAGATGCTTCTTTTGTGTCACTTCCTGTGGCTTCCTCTAATTCTATGTCTAACAATCACAGTCAATACTCTGCTCTAGGACTGCCTAGAAGGTAGTCAGTTGATTCTGATTCTTCACCCATTATCCCACAGGTGGATCTCACAGACCTCCCCCACTCAAGTGTGAATGGGGTGTTTTCACCTTTGGTGATTAAGTCTAAAAGGGGGCAGATCTTCATACTTAACTTTTAAGTAGGGTGTTTACACTTTGGGGAATTAAATCTAAAAATAGGCAGGGGTTACAATTTAATCTTCACCATCAGGGGAGAGTAAGTATTTACATTGTTATAATCAGGGGAGAATTAAATTTAATCTTCACATTATGTGCCAGGCATTGTGTTAAGTTCTGGGAATACAAAAATACAAAAAAAAATTCTTCATTGCTTAAAAAGTGGGCCACAGGAACTTTGTTGAGACTTTCTTCATGTAAACTAGTCCAGAAAGTTTATACAACATATTAAAAAGTTTGAACTTAATAACTAATTCAGACCAAGCCTTCTCCTATGCAAATAGAAGAAATTAGAAGAGATTTGTTCCTGTCTTGTCTTCTGCTCCCTGACCCTTCACTGCAAGAAAGTGCCAAACTCAGTCTTTCTTGTATTATGAATTAGTAATATTACAGGATCAGAGATCAGAGATTTAAAGCTGGAAAAGATCTTAGATGTCATTTAGTTCCACCTTTTCATCTTACAAACAAGGAAACCAAGATCCAGAAAGATGAAATGACTTTGCCAACCTCACATAGATTATAAGATTATAAATGACCAAACTGGAATTTGAACTCAGCTGATTCCAGCTAGATATTTTTAGTTTGTTATATACCATATTAGGTCAGAAAGGGAGGGGATCCCCATTCGGTTTTATTTGCTTACCTGTAGGAGAGTGTGTAGCCCACATGACTCTGGCTCATGCGTACTAGGAAACATCCTGGTGGTTTCTCCTGGAGCAAACTTTCAGCGGCTCTAAAACAATATAAACAAGCCTGAAATGGTGCCAGGACAAATCCCAAGACTCAATCAACCTTTGGCTACCCATTCAGACACTACCTTCCACCCCACAACCCTGGGAAAGTTTTTTGACAATTCTGCCTCCTTCCTCTCCATTAAAAAAATATCATGTAAACCTTGGCTTCTTCCAAATCCCCTCTCCTACCTCCACTCTAAGGCTCTCATCTCTGAATTATAGAGCTAGAAAAGACTTCAGAGGTCATCTAGTCCAGCCTCTCTAGCTCATCATGCCCCAAAACTGATCAAGCAACCTCTGTTGGAGCAACTCTGATGACGGAGAGCTCACTCTCTCTTTGAGTTTTTCACTCAGTCTTATGTGTATCTTCATAGGAGCTGTCTGATGTGGAGCTAGTTGATTAGTTTATTTTCCCTTCTTTAAGCTAAACATGCCCCTATAGCCATAGGCTGGGGAATGAATGGCAGGGAGGTGGGAGCTGGTATTTCTGCTCAGGCTTAGGTTGGTCCAGCTGCAACTGGGGTCCTCTCCCAGCTTTAGGCTTCATGTATAGAACATTCTACAGCAGCTGCCAGTCTCATGATTATATAACTTTTTGGAATGTATTTTGGAATCTGCCAAGACAGAACTGGATCACTCTCTGCACATGTGGTTGTGGGGGATGATGATGCCTACAGGATGTAACTGGTGGGAAGGGGGCAGGGGAAGAATATGGAAAGGTCTGCTGTTCAAAAGTATTTCTTTTATTTTTTAGTTGTATCTGACTCTTCATGACCCTATTTGGAGTTTTCTTGGCAAATATACTGAAGTGATTTTCCATTTCCTTCTCCAGCTCATTTTACAGATGAGGAAACTGAGGCAAACAGGGTACAGTGACTTGCCCAGGGTCACATAGCTAAGAAGTATCTGAGGATGAATTTGAACTCAGGAAGATGAATCTTCCTTATTCTAGGCCTGGCACTCTGATCCAACAATACTAGGTAGTGTTTATGAGGCACTTCATGGCTCAGAAAGAACTTTCTATATGTTAACTCATTTGAACCTTCCAACAATCGTGCAAGGTAGGTGCTATTATTATTCCCATTTTATAGATGGGGAAACTGAGTTACAGAGAGATTTAAGTGACTTTCTTCAGCCCACTCAGACAGAAAGTATCTGAGGAAGGATTTGAACCCAGGACTTCCTGATTTCAAGTCCTGTGGGGTGTCCACTGTACCACCTAGCTGCTTAATAATATACATATATAGGGGTAGCTGGGTGGCTCAGTGGATTGAGAATCAGGCCCAGAGACAGGAGGTTCTAGGTTCAAATCTGGCCTCAGACACTGCCCAGCTGTGTGACCCTGGGCAAGTCACTTGATCCCCATTGCCTATAAGACGGAAGATAAGGGTTTTTTATTTTTAAAAAATATGTATATAATATACATATATATGTCAAGCACTTTGCAAACTTTAAAATCCAATAGAAATACTAGTTTTTATCGCTATTTAACCCCCCCCCCCTTCCATCTTGGAATCAATACTGTGTATTGGTTACAAGGCAGAAGAGTGATAAGGCTAGGCAATGGGGGGTCAAGTGACTTGCCCAGGGTCACCCATCTAGGAAGGTTCTAAGACAGATTTGAACCCAGGACCTCCTGTCTCTGGGCCTAACTCTCAATCTACTGAGCACCCAGCTATGCCCTATTATCACTATTAATGATATTTCTTCCTGACACTCTGTTCTGTGCATAGAAAGGGAGAAATTTGGGGGCATTTGGGTAGCTCAGTGGATTGAGAGCCAGGCTTAGAGACAGGAGGTCCTGGCTTCAAATCTGGTCTCAGACACTTCCTAGCTGTGTGACCCTGGACAAGTCATTTGACCCCCATTGCCTAGCCGTTACCACTCTTCTGCCTTGGAACCAATACACAGTATCGACTCCAAGACAAAAGGTGAGGGTTATAAGGAAGAAAAAAAAAGGGGGGGGGACTCGAAGGCATGTAAGCAGAGACCTGGAACCCAGGAGAACATAGCCGCAGGTAGCCACCTGCTTCTCTTGCCTTCCTCCACTTGCATTACCATCATTCTTTGCCGGAGCTGAGAAATGTATTGCTTTAACAGTGCAGAGTTTGCAAGAAGTTTCATCTCTAATGTCTAAGTTGTGGATACCCAGAATTTCCAGCTTCTTCTCTGATTCTGGGCAAGATGGGGAGGATCCTTTGCTTGGCCCACTGCTGACACAAGAGGAGGGGAACTTACTCTCTGGAAATGGCGCCATGGTACCACGTAGGGATCCCATCTTGCATCAGCCAGCTGGCTCGAGTCTCTCCAAACCCATTCAGATGAGAGGAAAGTGATGGTGCCTGCATTTGGCCTTTAATGTCCTCTCCCTCTGCGAGCCACCTGTTATAAAGGGAGTGAAAATTCAAGTCTGATCAGCTCAGCCCCAGGCCCCCTCCTTTCCTCAGGTTAGGCTCCTTTGTGAGCCCGAGGCTTTTGGGGCCGCTGGTGAATACATAACACTGACCTCAGACATCTGGGAATATAAAATTACAATCTGTTTTTTGTTCATGCGTTCAACCAACACATTTTATTAAGGACCCACTCTATTCAGGGCTCTGTGGGAGACTCAGCTAAATGAGTCATGTAGGTCCTTGTAGTCACAGAGCTCACATTCTAATGAGGGGATAAGAAGAAGAAACAAACCAATCAATAAATATTAAAGAACTGAAGGCACTGGGTTGCATAGATCAGCTTCTCACAAAACACTCTTTGGCTGGTGTTCCCAACCAGGATAGTGCCTGGCACACAGTGGCATCTTGACTTTGGGAATGTCAGAAGTTAGCTTGGGTCCTGGGTGCTACAAAAAATGGCGAAAGGTTCTTCATTCCCATGTAAGCACGCAGGCTAGCTAAACATCGAATAGAGGACAGATTTGACTGAACTCAACAGAGACACCAAACAGAAAGGGCTTACACCTGGATCCACAATCATCAGAGCAACCTCTTTTCTTTTCTAGTGGACCTTCCTTTTCCCCAGGGAAGTAGAGAATCCTCCAGACTTATAGTACCACTCTAGGATCAAGATCCCACTACGAAAGGGAAAACACTTGATATTGTGAGAAAGTCAGATCTGACCTCGTCAGTCTTGGAATTGCCAGTTGGTTAAACCCTTTCTCTCAGATATGAACTCACTGAGCAGTGGAGGGCAAGATCCAGGCTGCTCTTTTGTCTCCTGATGCTTCCTCTTCAGTACTGGTCTTCCATTTAAACTAAGAGTTTGCCATTGTCCATGAACTACTTCTCTTTCGGAGACTGGATGCAGGAATTGGGCATCATCTAGGAATTCTTGCTCTTCCCTCTCGATGGCTTGGTACAAGAATTCAGTGTTGTCCAGAAAAACCTCCTCAGTGTACAGGTGGCTTGGTCCTAGAATTCTTTTCCATTTGTCCAGTAACTCTGCCGGGTCCCACTGCTTCACCACTGCTAATTCACTTTGGCTAACTCACATTCCTATGACTTCAGCCTTAGTCCAGAAATTCTCTCTGTCTCTCCACTTTCTTGAGCCATTGCACGCACTGGGGACACATGGATTTCTCTGGATGCTGGAAGCTGGAAGCATGCATTTCCCTTTGTGAACCTGGGGAACCATGCCCAAGTCTCTCTGTGAAGTCTCTTTATCAACATTTCTTTGCTCTGGTTCTCTCCTTTCCTGCTTTCTAGCTGTTTCTTTACAGTTATCATCACCATCATCTAGACTTGACAATCATTAACTAAAATAAATGTTTCTTTATGTATAGAAATGAAAAAAGAGGATTCTACATGACACTGCCATTCTCTATTACATATAGCTCATTTTAAAAAGCTCATTAAAAATAAAGTTTATATTAAAATTATCATGGTAATTCCCACACTGCCATGTCTGTTTCTGTCTCCTTCTGAACTTCTATTTTCTTTTATGTATTATTATTATTTTCTCTCTTTCCTCTATGATTCTCCCTTAACCAAAAAATGAAATAAAAGTCCTTGTTGGTAATAAATCAATCAACTAAAGTACCTACTCTGTGCTGGGTACCAGGAGGAAGTACAGAGAATGAAATAAATGATTCCTATTCATGAGGAGCTTATGACAATAAATGCATATAAAAATACAGAAAATATAAAGTGAATACATACCAATGTGTGCACTGTATGCAAATATAAATAGGTCAGTAACGGATAAAAGAACAAAGACTAAAGATTGAAAGCCTTCAGATACAAAACATTTTCCACCCTAAAATGGATGAAAGACTTAAATATCTTAATTTTCCAACTGTGTTTTCATTTCTTGCTCAGATCACTTTAAAAAAAGTCTTCTTTTCAATATATTTTTATTTCATTAGATATTTTCCAATTACAAGTAAAATTTTTAAACATTAATTTAAAATTTTTTTGATTTCCAAATTCTCTCCCTCCCACTCCCATTGAGAAAGCAAGTAATTTGATATCAATTATACATGTGAAGTTATGCAAAACATATTTTCATATTAGCCATGTTGCAAAGAAAAATTAAAAAAAAAAGCATGCTTCAATCTGCACTAAGTTCATCAGTTCTCTTATTGGAGGCAAATAGCATTTTCATTATGGATCCATTGGAATTATCTTGGATCATTATCTTCATCAAAGTAGCTAAGACTCACAGTTGTTCATCATTACAATACTGCTATTGATCTCCTGGTTCTGCTCACTTCACTCTACATCAGGTCACATAGATCTTCCCAGTTTTTTCTGAAACCCTTATCATCTCTCTCTCTCTCTCTCTCTCTCTCTCTCTCTCTCTCTCTCTCTCTCTCTCTCTCTCTCTCTCTCTCTCTCTTTCTCTTTAAACCCTTACCTTCCATCTTGGAATCAATACTATGTATTGGTTGCAAGGCAGAAGAGTGGTAAGGACTAGGCAATGGGGGTCAAGTGACTTACCCAGGGTCACACAGCTAGGAAGTGTCTGAGATCAGATCTGAACCTAGGACCTCCCATCTCTATGGCTCCCATCAGTGGCTCTCAATCCACTGAGCTACTCAGCTGTACCTCCTTATCATCTCTTGTGACATAACATTCCATCACAATTACATACAATTTGTTCGTCCATTTGCCTGTTGATGGGCATCACGTCGATTTCCATTTCTTTTCCTCCACAAAAAAAGCTGCCATAAATATTTTTGCATAAATAGGTCCTTTTCCTTTTGCTTTGATCTCTTTGGGATACAGACCTAAGTATTGATGAGTCAAAGGGTATGCACAGTTTGAATGTCCATTGGGCATAGTTCCAAATTGTTTTCCAAAAATGATTGGACCAGTTCATGACTCCACCAACAATGCATTAGTGTCCCAATTTTCCCACAACCCCTCCAATAGTTGTCATTTTCCTTTTCTATCATGATAGGTGTGAGGTGGTATCTTAGAACTGTTTCAATTTATATTTCTCTAATCAGTAGTTATTTGGAGCACTTTTTCATGTGACTATTGATTAAATTCACTTTTTGTACCAGCAATTTGTGTCTTCCTCCATTCCCCCTCCTACCTTTATTGCTAGTTCTTCGTGTTTTTTATTCTATTTGATATGTATATATTTTTACATATAAGAGAATAAAACACACAAAAACCAGCTATAAAAGAGGAGTGGGATATAAGGGAAGAGGGGTTGAAGGAAGGGGGTATGGGAAAAGGTCCCTAGAGTGGGGGTAGA
The DNA here is from genome assembly GCF_027887165.1 of Monodelphis domestica. Classification (NCBI taxonomy): domain Eukaryota; kingdom Metazoa; phylum Chordata; class Mammalia; order Didelphimorphia; family Didelphidae; genus Monodelphis; species Monodelphis domestica. The sequence goes on from NC_077229.1 coordinate 82,449,140, forward strand.
AGTCCAAAAGCAATGTAGCTTGTGGGAAATGGGGACAAGATTGTCTTGAGCCCTCTCCTTACATAGCAGCCCTGGAACCCATGAATCTGTCCTCCACATAGAGGGTCCAGACATCAGGGTAGAGAGTTTTGATGAGTTGTAATTAGGAGGCAGATTCAATCTTGCAGGGTAATGAGATTTCCCAATGATGAGTTTCATAGTGAAGGAAGGCAAAATGAAGTTTGAAATCCATGTAGCTGGAGGGAAATGGGGGCAACAGGAAGCTACTAGAGTTGATTAAGTAATGGAGTCACATGGTCATACCAGCACTTAAGAAAAAGTATTTTGGCAGCTGTGTACAGCATGGACTACAATGAGGGACAGAGTCAAATATAGTCATATAATTAAGGTTAAACAAAATAGATCCATAAAATGGCCATATGTAAAAATATGCTTCTTTTTGCCCTTCTAGCCTGTCGTCTGTTTCCCATGGGGAAAGAAATAAGCTTTTTTCTCAGCCTTCTGAATTCTCTTTGGTTACTGTGAATATCAGGGATCTCAAGGCAAGTTTGCTAGGTAAGTAGAAGTACCATAAGAGAAAGACAACAAGTGGTGGGTGCCAAGGGAGCCACTACTTCCCCCTTCCCTCATACATTCATGGTGATGGCTCAGGATCCTAAGTCCAAAGGTCCCAGGGAACCTCCACCTATCATAGCCAGCAATGAGAGAAGCAAATCATGTAGAGCATGAACTCACCATCTTCAATACCATCTGTACCCACCACTGAGTAACTAACTGCCATTGATGGTCCAGGAAAACTTAAGAGTCCCAGAAACAATAACAAACCTAAGACTACCATTCCTATTGCTCCAGCTTGGCCCCCCTCCCCCCCAGGGGAACAATCACATTGCACAGTGGAAAAAGCATTCCTATCATAACTGCTGAACAGTTGTAACCCTGTATAGCTAAAGCAGCATCCTATGGGAGAGGGAGGAAACGAATGGCATTTGTCAGGGAGAGGAAACATCACCTCCCTTTACACCCTGATAGAGACAGTCCAGAACCTTGAGTCCAGCCCTGGCAGTCATTATGTAGGGAAGCAACTTTTATATCTTCCTCATCCATGAGAACTTATGGATACCTAGAAAAGAAAGTTCTCAACCACAAAGTCCTCAGCACTGTCAAATAACTCAACATCAGAAATGGATATGGCTTTATCTATGGAAATAACATTAAAGGAGATGCATAATCAATTTGCTATTAAAATAAAAAAGATGCATACCCATTTCCTTTGCTACTGCTGCATTCCGAGCACCAGGAAGTCCTTCTATCTCTTGCTACTGAAATTTATATTTGTTGCCTCTCCTTTATTAGACTACAACTTCCTTGAGAACAGAAAGTCTTGCTTTCCAATTTGTATTCCTTGTGCTTTGCATATAATAGTTTTAAAAATACTTTTTCATTCATTCATTAATTCAAGTATTTCACAGATGCTTTCTTTTACATTATTGTTGTTGTTCAATCATCTTTCAGTGATGTCTGACTCTTCATGATCCCCTTTGGGATTTTCTTGGCAAAAATACCATTTCTTCTCCAGTTCATTTTACAAATGAGGAAACTGAAGCTAAAAGCATTAAGTCACTTGTCCAGGATCACACAGCTAGTAAGTGGCTGAGGCCAGATTTGAACTCAGAAGATGAGTTTTCTTGACTTCAGGCTTGCCACTCTAACCACTGTACCACCTAGTTGTCCCTAGCACATTATTGTAGTCATCATTTAAATTGTTCCCCTAGTTTTGTTCACTTTCTTTCTATTCATAGATGTCCCAGATTGCAATCTCTGAATTTTTATTCTTTTTGTCATTTCTTAAGGGGCAAAAATATTCCATTATATTTAGATACCATAATTTTTCAGTCCTTTCACAATTGATGGACACACCTCAATTTTTAAGTCTTTTCTATAACAAAAAGTGTTGATATTAATATTTTTGTACATATGAATCTTTTACTTCTGTCTTTGGTTTCTTTGGGTATAATCCTAGTATTAGTATAACTGCATCAAAGAGTGTGTACAATTTAGTGACTTTGGGGATATGGTTCCTAATTGCTTTCCAGAACAGATGGATCAATTCATAGTTCCACCAGCAGGGCATCAGTTTGTGCCCCTTTTCCCACAGCCTCTCCAACAACTGTCATTTTTCTTTTTTTGTCCTCTTTGCTAGTCTGATAGGTGTGAAGTTATTTTAGTTTGCATTTTCAGCTCTCCCTTTTAAAAGCCAAATTCAAGGGCATAGTTCCTATATATAACTAGTCATAATTCAATCAATCATCCTCAAATGTGGTATTAATGGATTTGTTTCTACCTGATATAGAACCAGGTAGCCAGGATTAAGGCCTCACTTTTTAACCTTGAAAAACTGATTAATGAGTTTTCTGGGCTCACCGTTTACACAAATTAGATGAAAAATCTAAAGAGGAATAGACAGCTCTATGAGATCAGAGGAAGAAGAAGGAGATCTCTTTCAGATGGGGAAATCAGGAAAGACTTCATAGAAGTCAAAGCATTTAGCTAGTTCTTGAAGGACACAAAAGATGATAATAGTTACAGATGGAGAAAAAGGATACTCTAGACAGAAAAATATTGAAACTGAGGCAGTAATGCATCCAGCACATCAGTCTTGTCTTCCCCTTAAATAGAACATTTCTTAAGGGCAGCAATCTTTTCATACTCCATCTCCTCCTCCCAACTCCTCCCTAATTAGGCAAACAGTAGGTGTTTCACTAGTTAGTATCTACTGACTTAGCTTGAGGTAATGAAGGGAATGAGAAAAAAATATTGATACCTCTTCTATTTGAGGAGGGGATGGTTGAGGTTCTGGACAAGCCCTAAACCTATATTGACAGGAATTTTTTATATAGAATAAATGAGGTCTTGTTTCTTCTAAATTACAGATATGAGAACTCTGGAGTTCTATATTTTTGTGTTAATGAATGTTTGTTGAATTTAATTTAATTGAACCTTGAAGAGGTGAGATCCATTAGCTTTTTTTCAGAGTCCCTTTGAAGGGGAAGGGATACTCATGTAGGGAGCCACTGTAACTATTGAGAATAATGTACCATCCAAGAGAACTTCATAGACGCACAAAAAATCACAGCTGAAAGGGGTCCCAGAGATTGTTCAGCACAATTTATATGGGAAGAGGAATTCTATCTATAATCATTGTTAATCTACTTGAAAACCTCCAAATGATCAAGGAACTCACTCTAACTGAAGTGAAGTAGAAGACTAGATCATGGGATTGAAGGAGATTGAAGAAGTAGGAGTTTAAAGAAATTGAGGTGCTATCATCATACATGTTGAAGTTGGTAATGTAAGAAAGAGAGCTCCAGGGGGTTACAATGGGAAGCTAAGCTGAAGGAGAGATGAGCTGAAGAGCAGTGGAGGAGGGGCAGAGAGAGAGAAGCTCCAACTGTCAATGGTCTTCCAGCTTGGGAGGTGGAGGAGGAAAAGAGGTTTTCCTGGAAGCTGAGAAAGAGCCCATCCCTTTGGGACTGGTTATTTCTTCTGGGATCCCAAAATACCTCCACTAAGGCTCAAGAACAGCTACCTGAATTCTCAAGGGGGTTTTGGATTTGGATTCACACTGGCTAGGACCATCCAGATCTTTCCCTGAGATTTCTCTCTTTCCCTGACCTGTTCCTAGACTCCTGAATTAAAAGCTAGTTAGCTGAGGAATAGGGATCAACCAGCCACTGGCCAAAGGAGGGTTCAAGGCATTCAGCCTTGAACCCCGAAAACTTGAGGGGGGTAGTATGCCAGAGGGGACCAGTGTTAGGGTTTCCTACTCCCCACTTTCCTTGCCAGACACCCCTACCTCTCCTTCCCTGTGTGAACCCAAATAAATTGTTTACTACTTTAGATTTAGGTCTGGCTGGTTTCTGATGATGGGAAAGGGAACAGAAGATTTGGGGAGAATCACATCTCTCCCCAAAAGGAGAAGGCTTGCTTAGGATCACAGGGGTCCAAACTGCCTAACCTAAGGAACAACATCTCTTCTTGATAGTGGGGTGACCACAGGTTGCTGAAGGGAAGTGACAGTGGGTCCTCCATCTCCCAGCAACTATACTTGGAGGAGACATATTCCCTCTGTCAGGGGGACAAGACTTGGCTGCCTCTCTCCCAGAAAAAGAGGGGGGAAGAAGAATCTTCTCTCCCTCTCTCCCCATTTCCCTCTCTCCTTCCATTCCCCCTCTTCCCCTCTCAAATCCTTCTATTACAATTTTCCTAATAAAAAGGCATTAGTTGGAGAGGAAGGGAAAACATTAGGTCAGTTGTTGAATTCCTTGAGAAAAAAAGGAGAATGACCTGGGTTAATAGACCACAGGCACCATGATATAGATTGGGTAAAAGCAGGAGAGGATCCTGACTAATGGTAGTAATGATAGAGTATAGAAGTAATAAGTAAGGAGTATTCTAACATCTCCTCTGGAATGACTGTTGGGGAAGTGTGTGGATGTTTGAGTGAAGATATAGCTAGTGATAGAGTGGATGACTAAGGATGTGTGTCACCTAGGGAAAGCTAGGCCTCTGTATATGTTAAAAGATGGAAGAAACATGAAAGAAAGAGGAAAATGAGTGAAAGTTTATTAGCTATGGAATAGGAAATCCAAAGGGTAGGAATGGAAGGAGCAGCCAGAATTGGAGTAGGACATGAAATAGATGGGGTTGAGAAGAATGGGGATGAGAGAATGGACAATGGTGGTTGGGAAGGATGTTTTACTCTTAAGGATGTAGATAGAACAAAAGGAGAGAACAAGTAAAGATGTAGAAAGATTTTGAGTTATGAAAAAGGAGAGAAAAATAAATTAACGATGAATAGCTTCAACATTTTTGGCAGAGTGGGAGGTGAAATTACCTGCTGAGAGAGATGGAGTGAGATGGCACTGGGAACTTCAGAAGATTTAGTGAGATAGAGAAAATTTGAGGAAAAAGAATAGCAGTGAGGGCTGTAAATCTTGAAATCTCTCAGACTTGTGAATGTTAAAAATTTTCCCATCGGGGAATTCTTAATTGGAACAAATTTCCTACTGAGAAACATTCCCCATTTTGATGTGAGAACTCACCAGGATCAGAAATGGGAGGACCTCTATTCCACCCGTACTTAAGACTGCTTTAGGGCAGAAAATTCCTTGCTAAACAAAGAAAGTACTTGGATCCATGCTTATGGTGGGGCAAGGAGTTCTTTGAGCCAGGCCTGTTTTTAGAATTGATACAACGAGATGCTAGGTATCTAAAAGGGTCGGGCAAGTTTTGTCTTAATGAGATTAGTTGACTCAGCTGTGTTTTCACTGGTTCAGACTTACTGAGGAGATTTGTCGACTTAGCAGGAATTCAGATGGGCAGTCCTTTGGAAAGAGTCTACAGTGATTGGTAGATGTAGGGACTTAGGGGAGGTGACATGGGAGAAAAACCCCTATATAAGAAAAAGCAGAATCTCTTGAGGAGATAAAGATAATCCTTTTGGAGGATCTCTGATGAGGACCTGCTTGGGAAGAATCTCTTGAGAGAGGCCTTTTGGAACAGTCTCTGGCTGGAAGGCTCTCTGGTGAAGTCAGCTGAGATGAAGCTGGCCTGGTGTCACTAAAATCCTTGTTTAGTCAGACCTTGTGGTGAGTGTTAAAAAACTGATTTCTCTCTTAAGGCTCCGGTCTAGGCCATATTGGCTTGAGGCCCTTCATACTTATTCCTTTCTTACTCTCTCTCTCTTTCTTTGATTACTCATTGTGTTGTTAATTAAAATCTCTATAAAACCCAATTGACTTGGGTATTTGAATAATTGGGAATATTTCCCTGGCGACCACCTTATATTTGATTTAAAAACGAAAACATTGTAGTGAAACATATTTCTGTGGTCAAATTTACTCACTCTCTCTTATAGCTATCACAATTTATATCTTCCACCATTTTAACTCACTACAGTTTAAGACTTCAACCATTTTAAATCTCACAGGGCCTACTTGAGCTTAGAGAACATGAGTTTGTAATGAATTCAGTTGATATGGCTTTGTGATTTCCACTATTCTTGGCACTCAGCAGCAAAGGGAGTAGGAACAGAGAAGGCAGATGATGAGAGTGATCCAGGACTGAGGATTGGCAAGGGGTAAATGATGGAAGTCCAAGGGCAAGGGAGACAAGAGTAGAAGGCAATGTATAGTTGATCTGATTTTCCTTAAGGACAAGACAAAGAGAAAGAGAAAGCCCAAAGTAGAGGTGATGGGCTGGGAGAACAGAGAGGATGGAGAAAATGGAAGTTATGATGAAGAAGAGAATTTAGGAGCCATGAAACAAAGGGAGTAAAGGAAGGTTTGAAAATTATGATCAGAGAGGAATTTCAAAAGCTCAGCAAGGGGAGATACAGTTATGGGTAACCGAGTATTAAGCTAAAATTATCCCTGGGGTTACTGAAGTATATATAGCCTCCTCTCTGTCCTGCCTTCTTCCTCTCCACCCAAGATGATGCCTTCCTTCTGAGGTTACATTCCATTTACCCTATGTAATTTAATAATTGTTTGTATGTCATCTCTCCCATTAGACCCTGAGCTCCTTGAGGACAGGGGCTGTTTGTTTGTTTTTTGTTTTGTCTTTTTAAAAAGTTTAAAAAAATTCCTGGCACTTCACACAGAAGACACTTAAAAAATGATTAACTATGCTTGTTGCATGACTTGACTTTAAAGAAAGATTTAAGTTATAGAAAATGAGGAAGTTAATGAATTTGAACATCACAGTGTTCAAAGGGACATCACTGTGTATATTCAGATCTTCAATAAAAATAACTCACATTTATCTGGTATTTTAAGGTCTAGAAAGGAATTTTTCCCTCAGTAATTTTATGAGTCAAGTCATACAAGTATTCTTTCCATTTTATAGATTAGGAAACCAAGACTCTGAGGGGTAACGTCATTTGCACATGATCACCCAGAAGAATTGACACCAAGGCTTCGCCCACTCTGTCACATTCAGTCTGTTAAGGCAAATATGAAGGCAAGGCTTAAGGCACAGGGGAAAGCTATGGGCCAGTCACTAAAGTCCTGAAGGACCTGAAGGCCAATAGATTACCACAGAAAAGATCTGGCCTGAGTGATAGAGTTGCTGATCCTGTTCCTGAAGAACCTCTAAGGAGTGGTGGTAGCAGAGGGGGGAACAGAGTGGTGGCACTGGAAGATAAAGGGAATTGCTTATACTTCCTCCAGGCCCAGTGTGTTGGGAAGTACTGTGTGAGAGAAGGTGCTGGAGGTAATGGCCAAGAGTGCAGTTCCCATGAGCACAAGAGGATGGAGAGAGGGAGGTCTCAAGAGCCCAGGGGAAGGAGAGAGCAAAGAAAAAAGGGATCAGAGAGGGTTCAGTTGGGTGAGTATGAGATTATATAGGGAGAGAAAGCATGTGTGACTTTGAGTCACAATTCAGGAGGCAGAAAGTGCAAATTAGGTAACCATAGCTGGGACTGGGGAAGAACTAGCTGATCAGGGCCCTCCACCATCCAGGGTCTTGGGATGATGGAGGGAGGCTGTGAGTGCTCTCCAAACACCTAGAGTGCTGGGGAGTGGAATCATGCCTTCTCCAAGCCTGATTTTATCATCCACAGCCTATGCATGGGAAGTCAGGCTGTTAGGTAGTGCAGTAAATAGAGCACTGAATTTGGAGTCAGGAAGTCCTGAGTTCAAATTTGTCCTCAGATACTTAAATTTCTGTGTGATCCTGGGAAGTGCCTCAGTTTCTTTATCTGTGAAAATGGTGATACTCTAACTCACAGGGTTGTTGTGAAGATCAAAATTGAAAGTACTTATTAAGGGCTTTGCAACCCCTTAAAGTGTGAAATAAATGCTATTGTTGTTATTTATAGAATCATAGATTTAGAGCTAGAAGGAAACTTAGGAGTCATCTAGTTCAAGCTTCCCCCGCTCTCTCCTTCTCCTGAGGGGAAAATGACCCAGAGTGGTGATATGACTTGCCAAATGTCCCACAGGTGGTGACTAGCAAAACTAAGAATGGAAACCAAGACCTTTTGGCTCAATCTAGTCTAGTAGTGGGTTGGCAGGCACTGCTCATTTGGTTTTTCCCCCTAATACAGTAGTTCACAATTATCCTTATTATATTTCCTCTGAGTTAAATCTAACACAACCTTCTTGCCTATTGAGATCTCTTGGGATGTCAGTGCTGTTATCTAACATAATAGCTATTCCTCTGAGTTTCATATGATTAGTAAATTGGTTAAGTGTGACTCAATATCTTCATTCAAATCATTGATAAAAATGTTGAGCTGAACACGCTAAGGATAGATACAATAATTATAGCTAGAGAAAAGGTATAGGCATTTATTAAAAGCTTACTCTGGGGGCAGCTGGGTGGCTCAGTGGATTGGAAATCAGGCCTAGAAAGGGGAGGTCCTAGGTTCAAATCTGGCCTCAGACACTTCCCAGCTGTGTGACCCTGGGCAAGTCACTTAACCCCCATTGCTAGCCCTTACCACTCTTCTGCCTTGGAGCCAATGCATAGTATTGACTCCAAGACGGAAGGTAAGGGTTTAAAAAACAAAACAAAACTTACTCTGTACTAAGTACCATAATAAGCACTTTACAAATAATATCTCATTTGATCCCAGCTTACATTTATATGGCACTTTAAGGTTTGCAAATTTCTTAACATATATTTTCTCATTTGTTCCTTACAGAAACTCTGGTAAGTGCTGTCATCCCCCTTTTTTCAAATAAGGACACTGAGGCTGAGAGAGGTAGAGTGACTAGACCAGGGATGAATAACTGGCAATTGCCTGAGGCAAGATTTGAACTCAAGAGTTCTGGACTCCAAGTCAGTTCTCTATACACTGCCACCATGAACCAAGGAACACTTCACTAAAGACTCATATTTAGACTAATCACAGATTTGGAACTAGAAAGGACCCAAGAGGTTATCTAATCCAATCCCCATCCATACATTAATCAATATTCTTTGGATTTGAATATTTAACCAGTGCTGAATTCACTTAAATTTATTATGGGCCAGTTCATATCTCTCTGGCTTCCAATCTAGTCTAATCCAATCCAACAAGCATTTGTTAAATGTCTGTCATATACCAGACTCTGGACTACGTAGATGCTCAGGTTCTATGAAGACAAAATGCAAAACCATCATCTGCTCTCTTATACTCTAACAGGGGCTGGAGAGATAGAGAAATATTCTTGTCCACAAGGTTATCATGAGAGACTTTGTGATGATCCCTCCTGAAATCCAGGAGTTTCATTTCTACAGCATGCCACTGATCTGCTCATCTATTAATCCTGTCAAAATCCTGAAAACGTAGTTTGATGTGAATTGCTCTCATTGAATCCATGCTGGTTTTGGGGTGATCATTGCATCCCTTCAACTACACATTCTAGAATTTTGTCAGGATCGGAAGTCAAACTTACCTTTGTATAGTCTGAATAAATCTTACGGAATTTTCACTTCTTCAAAAGGGTGAGCAGCTTCCTGGCTGCCAGTTCTGATAATCCAGGTGTTTGTCAATAGCTCAACATCCAAGACTTTGGGTGGTATAAGCCCTCCGGAACCCTGCTTGACATTATCTCAAGAAGGATTAGAGGACACACATGAAATTTAGCCTCTACCCACTCAAACACTATTTCAATTTTTGTCCAGCTATGGTGAGTTTCAATTCAGTGTGTGTACGTCATAGATGGGTGGAGACTAGAACAGGTATGTTTCCTCCCCTGAATCACAAGGAGATTGTGTGGGGAGCAGGTTTCCTGAGATGCAGGAAATGAATGAGGACAAAAGGCACTGTTTAAGTCTAAATTAAACAGACCAGTTACAAGTCAGATAAGTGAAACAGCAAACATGGAAGTAAGGCTATAGATCACAGGACCACAAGACAGAAAAAAAGGAAACTGAGATCATATAATGTACTTGCTGGAGGGGGCCTTAAAACACACAATTAATGATTTGGAACCTCAGATCACAGGATATCAGCTGGGAAGGAACTTAGAACACACAATAGCAGAACCAGAAGACATGTTAGAGTCCAGACCTTAATTTTATAGCAAAGGAAACTGCCACCAAGAATGATATATTGATAGCCCCAAAGGTGAACTCTTGGAGGACAGGGACCATTTCATTTTTGTCTTTGTACCCCATAGTGTCCAGCACCATAGCAGGCACCTAGTAAATGCTTGCTGATTGATAAAAAATTAAAGGACTTTAAGGATGGAAGAAACCATAAAGACCATTTGGTTCTGCCAAAATTCATCCAGAATATTAATGGGAGGGTTGGGCCTGACTAGTCTAGTCATCTTTCCACTTCATCACCTTGTTTCTGTAGCAAGCATGGTTGCTTTGATTACATGAAATAAGCTAGGACTGAAAATTTTAGTCATATATTCTGTCTGCCTGAAAGGTAGACCTCCTTTTAAGGAAATTCACTTTAAAGAAATGTGGATCTAGAAAATTAATACTAAAAACATCTTATAGCTTATATTTAGATGGACATGCCAGAGGTAGGACCTGAACCTGTGTCTTCCTGACTCCAGGGTTGGTTCTCTAGCCACTAGAACCTCTAAAGCCTTTCGTCATATTAACAATAACAGTGCTTTCCCCACAGTAACTCTGTAAGGTATACAGTGCAATTTTTATCACTCCTATTTTATAGATGAGAAAACTGGCACTCAGAAGATGAAATGACTTGCTTAAGGGCAAACACTGCAGAAGTGTCAGGGTCAGGATACCAGCTCAGGTCTGGGACTTAATAGAATCAGAGTTGGAAGGGATCTATCGAACAGTTTCTTCAGGAATCCCTTAAACACTTCCACAAGTGTGTCCAACCTTTGCTTCAAGACCTCCAGTGTGGGGGAAACCACTACCTCTTGAGGCAACTCACTTTGGATTTTTTGGGGTAGTTTTTAACTATTAGGATTCACCCTTCTTCTTCCTACACCCCACTAAATATGCCCCCCTGTTACCCGATTTAAAAAAAAAGAGAGAGGGACTCTTAGATGTCTAAGAACAAATGAAAATTGTAACTCACACGTTCTCCTCATGAGCTAAGCCTCTGGTTCTGAGATCCAGGTTGTGGCAAACTCCTTGTGACAGAAGAAAAGTGTCTTGATTCTTGCTCTTGGACTTTGTTGGTTAGATGCCTTCTTTCTGTTCCTGGTGCTCATTTCTAGGCAGGGAGGGACTAGGTCGCCTAGATGAGGGTTGGAGGCTCTGGGCGTTTTGGCGTCTAGATGAAGAAACTTGGTGGCCCCTTCCCCCTCATCTTCCTACATTGGTCTGTGTGTGCTGCGCAAGAGTGATGGATTGGTACTTGTGTGAATGGGGGAAGGAATTGGGCCTCTTTTTGCTTTCTCTAAGACCACTGGCCCAGGAAGTTGCTGTAACTACACTTATTGCCCATAGCTGCAGGAAAAAGTGGTTTGGGCCATGAGCCAGAACTCAGAGCTGCAGGCAAGGGATAAAATCTTCCATGGGCACCATCTGCTTGAGGGGAGAGGGGAAATGATCTGCCTACAACTTGTGTAACCTAACATGGTGAAATGGGCATTGGATTTAAAGCTATAGAATTTGGGTTCAAAATCCTGAGTGCAAGCCCTAACTTTACCACTGAGAAGTTGCATAGCTTTATTTTATTTTATTTTTTTAATACCTTTACCACCTTCCATCTTGGAATCAATACTGTGTAGTGGCTCCAAGGCAGAAGAGTGGTAAGAGCTAGCAATGGGGGTTGTTAAGTGACTTGCCCAGGGTCCCACAGCTGGGAAGTGTCTGAGACTAGATTTGAACCTAGGACCTCCTGTCCATAGGTCTGGCTCTCAATCCACTGAGCTACCCAGCTGCCCATAGCTTTAGATAAGTAAATTTAATGTCTCAATTTCTTCATTGTCAGCAACAATAATAATATGCATTTATATTTTTAAATTCAAAGATATTTTATTTCCCCAATTTCATGTAATAACAATTTTCAAAACACATTTTCTGAAATTATGAGATGTGAATTGCCTTCTTCCCTCCCTTCCCTCTTCCCTTTTGAAGACGGTAAGCAATTTGATCTGGGTTATTACATGTATTATCATTCATAACAGACTTCTATAAATTGGCCATTGTTATTGGTCATTGTTATAAGAGAATACTCATATAACACCAAAACCCCTAAATAAAAACATAAGTAAACTAATGAGAAAATTGGTATGCTTTGATTTGACTCCAACAATTCTTTCTTTGGAGGTGGATAAGAAGGTGATAAGACCGTCAGAATATTCTTGGATTATTATATTGCTGAGAGTAGCTAAGTGTTTCACAGTTGATTATTGTACAATATTGCTGTTACTGTAAACAATGTTCTCCTGGTTTTGCTTACTTCACTTTGCATCAGTTCATGTAAGTCTTTCCAGCTTTTTCTGAAATCATTCCGTTCATTGTTTCTTATAGCACAGTAGTATTCCATCACAAGTATATACCACAACTTGTTCAGCCATTCCCTAATTGGTGGACATCCCCTCAATTTCCAATAGTTTGCCACCATAAAAGGAGCTGCTATAAATATTTTTATATTAGTAAGTGCTTTCCCCTTTTATATACTGCTTTAATATTTACAAAGCATTTTCCATATGTTATTTCATTGAATGCTCATAATAACTGTGAGGTAATGGTTATTATCCTCATTTTACAGTTCAGAAAACCAAAGCTGTAGAGAAGGTTCAATGACCTGCCCAGAATCACACAACTAAGTGTCTAAGATAGGATTTGAACTCAAGACTTCTTAACTCCAGTGCTAGTGTTCCATCACCTACCTGTCTGCTTTGTCACCTAAATTTAGGGCAGTGATATTTGCCCGTAATCATTCACAGGTGAGAACTATGGTTTGTAAATTGGAGAACACTAGAGGAATATATGCTGTTGTTATTTTATTATTATCATGTTATCTTGCATAGGATACTAAATGTTGTGTCAGGGTGATCTGTGTTCACATACTTCCCCTGACATTTGCTATATATGGGCACAAGTAAATTATTTCTATTTAGCTTCTTCACAGGGTAGTTGTGAGAGTCTAGTGAGAGATATTTGTTAAGTACTTTGCAAAATTTAAAGTGCTATATACATTTTAGTTATTAATATTACAGTTCTATGAGCAGTAATGCATGCATGATAAAAGGCATTTATTAAGTGCTTTCCATATGCCATTACTCTAAGGATTGGAGATATAAATCAAAAGAGACATCCTTGACCTAAAGAAACTTACATCCTAATAAGAGAATGGTGGTCAATGTAGGGTGTTTTAGTCTAGGAAGTCACAGGGATGGTGGGTGGAGCTATAACACAATATATTTACTTGCCCTTCCCATAAGCACTGGTTGATTTGAGAACTGTTCTTAAAGATAGAGGTGGAAAGAGAAGGTCAGGGTGTATGTAAAAGGTAGCAAGTCAGGAAGATGGTGGTGAAGGTCCATGTTTGCTAGAAATGGTTTGGGTGATAGCTCAAATCCAGCCTTAAAAACTTACTAGCTCTATGACCCTGGGCAAGTCAATGAATTCTGTTTGCCTCAGTTTCCTCATCTGTGAAATGAGCTAGAGAAAGAAAGGAATTGGCAAACTATTTTAAGGATCTTTGCCCAGAAAACTCCAAATGGAGTCATAAAAAATCAGACACACTGAAAAATGACTGAACAATAACAAGCACTAATGTTCTTAGATATAAGAATCTACCCTTGGTTTTATTGTAGTGAGATATGCTTTGGTTCATTCTCCCAGGGTCAGGGTGCTACTTAAAAGTCTGTATAGACAATACAATTTCTCATTGGCCATGTATTAAAAAATTGTGTCTCACTCTGTACTTCACATCCGTCACCTCTCTGTCAGGAAGTGGGATCATTTACATATATATATATATATATATATTTAATAAATTAAGCTCTGTCTTCTCACTATTTTCATCCCAACCATTTCCTCCCATTGGGAACACGAAAACAAAACTTCTTAGAAACATGCATCAAAATATAAATGAAATGAATTTCCACACTAGACATGTCTTTAAAAAGATCCCAAGTCCTTCATTTCTCTGTCAGGAGACAGGTAGCATGATTCATCATTGGCCCTCTAGATTCTTGCTTGGTTAATAAGAGTTCAGCTCAGTAGTATTCTATCATGTTTATATACTATAATTTGTTCATCCGTTCCACAATTTATGGGCACCCTTTCAGATTTCCAGTCTTTGCCACCTCAAGAAAGCTATAGATATTTTTTTGTAAGTCCTTAGAATTTGTCTTGTTTAGGACTGGTCTCTCCCCAATCCACTCTTCTCCATTCTCTTCTTTTTTTCTTTTCTCCCATAGAGTGAAATGTATTTCTGTACCCAACTCTCTCCCTCTTCCTGTATTCTTCCTGCCTTTGACCAGAGCAGATGAGAATGAGGTTCAACAGTCAGTCACTCCCTCCTATCTCCTCTTCCTTATTTGTATGAATATCTATTTGTGCAATCTGGTTATGTGAGAAAAATTTCCTAATAACATTCTTTTCCTTCTTCCCCTTCCTCCCTCAATATATATATATATATATATATATATATATATATATATATATATATATATATATATATATATCCCTCTTCCTCTTTCTTTCTATTCTTCTCCTAAGATTATCAAAACATAACAGAACCACTCCCAGGCCTTCTCTAATTGGACTCTCTCCATAAACTCTGATGATATCAGGAATCAGAGCAGATATGTATCATCTTTTCATATTTAAATGTAAGCAATTTATCTTTGTTTAGTCCTTTATCATTGTTCACTAATATTTCTCTTATTATATTTCTCTTAAATCTCATGTTTGAGCTTCAAAGTTTCTCTGCATCCTGGTCTTTTCATCAAGAATGCTTAGAAAATCCTGGTTTGTTTGTTTTTTTTTACTCTGTAGTATTATATTCAATGGGCAGCTAGGTGGCTCAGTGGATAGAGAGCTGGACATGGTCTTCTTGAGTTCAAATCTAGATTCAGGCATTTACTAACTGTATGATCCTGGGCAAATCACTTAACCCTGTTTACCTCAGTTCCTCATCTGTAAAATGAATTGAAGAAGGAAATGGCAAATTACTACAACATTTTTTGCCAACAAAACCACAAAATGGGGTCACAGAAAGTTAGACATGACTGAACAACAATTAAAAATTATACTCAGTTTTACTGGGTAAGTTATTCTTGTCTGAGAACCCATAATTTTTGATTTCTAAATTATCATATTCCAACTTCTCTATTCTTTTAAATTAGTAACTCCTAAATTGTGTTCTTGTTTTTCTTTCCTTCCTTCCTTCCTTCCTTCCTTCCTTCCTTCCTTCCTTCCTTCCTTCCTTCCTTCCTTCCTTCCTTCCTTCCTTCCTTCCTTCCTTCCTTCCTTCCTTCCTTCCTTCCTTCCTTCCTTCCTTCCTTCCTTCCTTCCTTCCTTCCTTCCTTCCTTCCTTCCTTCCTTTCTCCCTCCCTCCCTCCCTCCCTCCCTCCTTCCTTCCTTCCTTCCTTTTTCTCCCTCCCTCCCTCCCTCCCTCCCTCCCTCCCGCCTTCCTTCCTTCCTTCCTTCCTTCCTTCCTTCCTTCCTTCCTTCCTTCCTTCCTTCCTTCCTTCCTTCCTTCCTTCCTTCCTTTTTCTCCCTCCCTCCCTCCTTCCTCCTTCCTTCCTTCCTTCCTTCCTTCCTTCCTTCCTTCCTTCCTTCCTTCCTTCCTTCCTTTTTCTCCCTCCCTCCCTCCCTCCTTCCTCCCTCCTTCCTTCCTTCCTTCCTTCCTTCCTTCCTTCCTTCCTTCCTTCCTTCCTTCCTTCCTTCCTTCCTTCCTTCCTTCCTTCCTTCCTTCCTTCCTTCCTTCCTTCCTTCCTTCCTTCCTTCCTTCCTTCCTTCCTCCCTCCCTCCTTCCTTCCTTCCTTCCTTCCTTCCTTCCTTCCTTCCTTCCTTCCTTCCTTCCTTCCTTCCTTCCTTCCTTCCTTCCTTCCTTCCTTCCTTCCTCCCTCCCTTCCTTCCTCCCTTTCCCTTCCCTAAATAGGTTCAAAATTGTTAGTATAGATAAAAACATCTCTGAATTATTGACTTTTAGTCATTAAGTAGGCAAAGATAGTAGAAGGTGAAAAATTCCGTTTTTGAGGAGTTTTAGGAAGAATAGGCTCAATTCTTTGTTAGTGGAGCTATGATTAAATCTCATTATGTTAGAAAGGAGAGAGGATGTGATTTCTATCTCCACAAAACTCAATTTATGTAGTTACAGACAGACATGAGGTGCTGATGTGTTAACATGCTTTTAATACTCAGTGATTACTTTGTGAAGTACACACATCTCTCTCTAAATGAATCAGAAGGGATCATTCAAATAACTATACTCAAAATTGGCCATGTTCCTAAGGGCTTTAAATAGCTTAACCCTGGAAATTGTTTTGGTGGGAGTCAACAATAAGGAAAGATTCCAGTTGAAAGGAAATTTCTCTCTCTCTCTCTCTCTCTCTCTCTCTCTCTCTCTCTCTCTCTCTCTCTCTCTCTCTCTCTCACCTTTGCTCTGTGTGTGTGTGTGTGTGTGTGTGTGTGATTTCTTTTTCCTCCCCAACTCTTTCAACCAAGGCATTTAGCCTCAGAGGAAAACACAATTTGGGCACATACTCAACTGGAATTCCTGAAAGAGATGAAGCAAGAGTTGCAAGAGTGGGAGGAGAGTTTAAAATGTTTTTTATAATTGTAATAAGAGTGCTTAAGAAAAAAAATTGGAAAAGAAATGAGTTATAAAAGAAAGAATTATAAGAGCTTTTGTTTTTAATAAAAGAAAGAATGATGAGAGCTATAAATGAAAGAATTAAAAACTACTTGCTTACAAGAAGACACCTCATTTGGAAATTTGAGATTTATTCCTTCAGGAAAGTCCAGGCAAGAGCTAGTAGTCATGCAGGGACAGAAACTAGAAGTAAAGAGGTAATTACTCAAGGATAAAAGCATTTTAATAGAGTAGAGCCCTTGGCAACAGAGAAGAGAACTACCTATGAACTCAAGGGAGAACTAACCCTGCCAATCAAGAATTAGGAGTTTTGTGAAAACTCTATGAAGAAAAAAAGGACATTAAGTCCCTAAAGTACAAGAGGGGTAAGTTGCTTGTCCATATGTTTTCCATACATGTGTACCTCCCAACCATTATAATTTCAGTTTGTGCCTATTCTTTTTTGTAGTTTCAATGCAACTTTTGATTTCAAGTAGTGGCACTATGAAAATTAGTAGAAGATAGGAAACAAAACATGCCCAATGTTTGTGGAATGATTAAGTAAAATGTGACATATTACTCTAATGTAATATTGTTGAATAAGAAATAATAAAAAATGAAGAATTCTTTGACAGATGAGGTTTATGTAAAATAAAGCAGAATGAACAAAGAAGATCCAGATAAAAAATACTCATAGATCCCAATGCTCCATCAGACCTATGATCTCATCATTATAGATATTTCTTCCAATGACGTGGATTACACTCCATCCATGCCTACTTTTCAGGTGTGTCTTTGGACCATATCCATTTTGTGTTTACTTGCTGTTTCTCTCCAATGGACTATATGCACATGATAATAAATAATATAATTAATAATTAATAATATAATATTAATTTAAAGTAGTATTTTAAATCAATATTAAATTATTGATGATTATCAATTAATAATAAATGCTTGCTGAATAAATGAATGAATGAATAACTTAATGGAGCCTTTAGATATGTCTTCCAGAGAGAGTTCATCTAATATGTTGCAATATTCTATTATGGGGTACCAATGCAATAGGCTACTTGTTTCTCTTGTTTTCACAACACACTAAGACAATGGGTAACATCTCTTTTTTTTCCTGCCTCCTCATTTTGTCCTTGTTCTGTATGAATGGAGTGTGCCCATCTGAGCTTAGACTTCTAAACTTGTAGGTGAGAGGAAAAATCTTGGCTTTGGAAAAGGAGAAAAAGAGTTCAAATGACATTTGCTTGGTGAAAATGCACCCTGAAGAATCAACTGATCAATTAATTATTAAGCTCCTGGTAAATGGCAAGCACTATGCTAGGTGCTAGAGATACAAAGATAAAAATGAAGTAGTCCCTACCTTAAAAGAGATATAGGCTTGGGTGCAAGTGAAAAGGGGAAGGACAAAACGACCATTCAATTGCTTGGAGCCTGCTTGCCTCTTGTTCTCCAGATGGCTTCCTGCGATAAGGACTTAACAGCAAGGTTGTATACGTTTTGGACAAGTAGAGATTGCATTTAGAGAAAAGCAGAGAAGAGCTGAGAGCAAAGAGAGAAATAGGGCTCCATGTGAGTAGGAACTGATGCTTTATCCAGATTTCCAGCAAGAGCTACCTGAAGAGACTGAGAGCACTTGACTGACTTGAATACCCAAATCACCACCACTGATTTTGTGGCTGAGTGGAAAATCTCTGGTGTTGAACACTTGCCATCTCTCCATGGAAGTGTCCAGAATGAAGAGTTAAGCACTTGAAGTTGGCCTTTCCTTGTGACAAAGGAAGGTGGATAGTTGGTTTTTAAGGGAATGCCAAAGCTAGTTTCTTTGATATATTTAATTGTATTCCTTTTAGTGTTACAATTTAACACTATGATTTAAACTTACACAGTTTACTTTTGAGATTGATTTCAATGAAAATGCAGAATAAACAGAAAGAAAGCCAGAGTGCCTATTGGGGTGGAGGGCATCTTGAGCCATGAATCTGATTGAATAGAATCAAGCCCCCTAAACCAGTGGTTTTCAAATTTTATATAGCTATTTTGGGGAAAAAAGGGGGGGGTACACCCAATACTTTCCATAAACCAACCCACAAAGAATATTTTTAGTTCACAGTTTGTTAAAATAAAACTAGGAATTTATTATAATTTTTAAACAACACACAAAATACAACAAAACCATAACAAACATAGTTATTGATAAAATACTTCACAATTCCTGAAGTTGTAATTTAAACAAATATGAGCACCAGGTGGCGCCAGAGAGCAAGGCAAGTAGAACAATCTATCCTTTCCTAAACCCCATTACCTGTCTGAGCATGCCTCTGGAAGGTGTTCCCCTTTCTCTTCGCACGAGTGGAGCGTCTCGAACAGCAAACTCTCCCTCTTTTCTAGGAGATGCGCCTGTCTTTTCAAACACTGACTACTTTAAAAAACAGATTTCGCACCATACTCCTGTGCCTTTTGTTTAAAAAAATGAATAGCTCGGTCCGAATTCTTTGACCAAGTTTGTAAAAGTTCATTACTCGGTTCCCCAGTTTTCCTTAACGGCTCCAGCCCCCAGGCGTGGCCCTGTATACTTAACAGGGGGTGCCGTTTTTGGAAAAGTGCTTTTACCCTCCTCTCCTTTATCTTCTAAATGCAATTGTCGCGAGTCACCGGACTACCTTTTTAAGCATCCACAAAGAGTTCTAAGGGTACCCTTGATTGGGGCAATGTAGTCAGGTTTGCCTGGAAAAGGGACAGTTCTTTTGCAGAATCTTTCCCCATAGTTAGCCACACGTAATTAGCACGACATTTCCACTTCTTTCACTCTTTTAAAAAATATTTAAATATTTTATTTAATTAATTAATTTAGAATATTTTTCTCTGGCTACAAGATGCATGTGCTTTCCCTCCCCTCATTTTACCCCCCCCCCCCCCCCCAGCCAATGAGCAATTCTGCTGGATTTTAAATGTATCATTGATCAAGACCTATTTCCATATTATGGATATTTGCACCAGGGTGATTATTTAGCGTCTACATCCCCAGTCATATCCCTATTGAACCATGTGATCAAGCAGGTGTTTTTCTACTCCCACAGTTCTTCCTCTGGATGTGGACAGTGTTCTTTCTCATAAGATTGTACCACAAGTGTATCTATCAGTCTACCCGGTTCCACTTAACCAATTTATGTTGAGATTTTTTTGAAACAATATCTACTGTGAAGATATAGCAAATGCAGAAGTACAGACATTTCCTGCCAAAGATTGGGGGCCGTACTTTCTCTTGTACCACCTTAACCCCTGGGGAGAATAGACTAAAATAAAAATCGGACTATTTTCTACATAGCCCTAGTCCACCAAGTTCACTCCTGAATTTGGCAGAGCCACTGAATACATCCTTGTCTTAGTTATTGCTGGTCTGGATGGCTCAGGTCACTCTTCAGTCTTGTTCCTGGGCTCCTCATGGCCTCACTTCTGGGCTAGCTGGAAGAAATATTGACTCCAGTCCCTGGACATCTGGTCCATTCTTAATGGTTTTTCGCAGTTCACTTGGTTGTAGCTATTTTCTTTTCTTTCCTATTATTTTCTTTTAAACACTTACTTTCTGGCTGGGAATCAATATTTCTGAGACAGAAGAGCAGTAAGGTTTAGGCAATGGGGGTTAAGAGACTTGGCCAGGATCACACAGCTGAGAAGTGTCTGAGGCCACATTTGAACCCAGGACCTCCCATCTCTAGGCCTGGCTTTCAACCCCCTGAGCCACCCAGCTGTCCCCGTGGAACTGTTTTCCTTATTCCTTTACCTAAGAGCAAGAAAGAACAAACACAAAGAGGCAAAGAAGAGAGGCCTGAATTCCCAGGCCACATATTGGTCGCAGATGGGGATGGCCAAGAGCCTCAGGCCTCCTAGCATGTAACAAGGGAATCACTTTAAAAGACTGATATATATTAATTTAAGGTCGCCAAGGAATCAGCTATGTAATTCCTAATTGAAAAACTCAAGTCAGCCGTCAGCCTTTTTTGGAGTTTAATTACAATAGGAGCAAGAAAGGAATTAGAGATATATATAGAGAGAGAAAGGGGGGAGAAGGGAATAGGGCTGAAATAGCCCCTCTGTTTAGGCTGGGCCAAAAGGCCCAAGCCCTTAGATAGCTGGAGCAAAGAAAAAGAGATCAGTCCCTATTACTCACGTGTCCAAAATGGAGAAACAGTCTCAGAGGCCCCCACCTTCAGCTTCCTTCAGAGCAAGCTTCCTCAGAGCCCAGCAACCACACCGACCAAAACTCCACCCCCCCCCCCCCAGTCTCCAGACCCTCCTATCTTTAAGGACACCATCCAAGTTGCCTCCCCTCAGTCCTCACATCTACCAATCACTCTTCATCAATTTCCCTGTCAATGGAGGCTCTCGCTTAACCCAGGACTGCCCAGAGGTTTCTGGCTTTTGCACATGTCTGTTGAAGGTCATATTTTTCAAATGATTAAATCTTTACTCCTTTGTTACAGCCCTTTCTAAATCCTGTTAACTTGAGTATGGTAGAGATTGGAATAATTAAATTTTGATCTATGCTGCAGCCTTTCCTCAATCCTGTTAGGACTGAGTAGGGTGGAGATTGATTCCAAGTATCTCCATTGTATCAATTCTAAAATCAATCAAGACTCAAAGAAATTCCTGTTCTATGCTTAAGCATAGGACAAAGTCCTTTCCATTGTTCAGCAAAGGGTTTCTGTCCTAAAGTAATCTTAAGAAGGGAAGAGAAGGAACCTCCCATGCCAATGGGGTTCCCATTCCAATAGACTATCAGTAAGAAATTTTCCAAGTATGAAATATCCCAATGGTGAAATTTCCAACATTTATAAGTCTAAGGAAATTTGAGGTTTACAAGCATCGATTCTTGTGCCTAAAGACTAACCAAGAGACTCATTCTGACTGGTTAGTGCCTTTTGGGTGTATCCCAGTTCAGGGTCCACAAGTGAACAGAATGACTTTTTCTTCCCATACGGTCACTGAAGTAGAAGTGGTTTGTAGCATGTTTGTGGATGCCCCAGCCTGGGGAGCAAGGCCATGTCCTCCTGCTCCTGTGGGTTCCCCAGCCTCTTCCATGTGGGGATCACATTAACTGAGTCCACTATGCCTGCCCACCAGCCTTCTGGTACATGAGCATTAAATAAAACATGACACACAGCTTCTCATTTATGCTTGCCAACAGATGTCTTTTTTATGACACATAAATAAATTATGAATGGAAAGTAACAGAAAAAGGAGGAAATAAATGTGTGGCTACTTGGATAAACGGAAAGGGATCAGTTGTCTTTGCTAGGAAGTGAGATGGGTCAGAGAACGAGTCCAGAGCGAATTCCAGACTGTTCCATTTTTTTCCTTTGGTACCTCCTTGGAACACAGGAACATTCTTGACTCTAGTAGCCTTCAGGGCTAATCTGTCAGTAATTGGCCTCAATTTTGCATTTGTCTTGCATGCATTTTTCTCTATATGAAATGGCTTCCTCCTGGATTCTGCTTGCTTTGTTTCTTGGTTCTTTTATCCACAAGATTCCTTTACCAAATGTAAGGGAGGGAAGAACTTGGAAGTCTGGATACTGTCTGTTCAGCTAGTCAGGTCCTTCCTTCCAAGGCTCCATTCTCCTCTTAAGAATGGAGAGTCAAAGTAAGTTTATAAAAGCAAAAACCATAGAAATAATGTTGCCATTGTAAATGAGCAGACTTAATTTGGGGTGTGTAGTTTCTCAGAACATGATTTAATTGACATTATGATTCATAATTAAAAGATAATTGGGGGCAGCTAGGTAGAACAGGGGAATAGATAAAATGCTAGACTGGACGTGGGTTCAAATGTGGCTTCAGATACTTTCTAGTTGTGTCACTCTGGGCAAGTCACTTAACCCCAGATGCCTAGCCCTTCCCCTTTAAATTAAAAAAAAAGATAATCAAGGAAATTATATTTTGCTAAAAGATACCATAGACAAGGATATCACAATGTCAAAAAATTTTATATGAAGTTTCTCTGATAAAGGCCTCATTTCTCCAATATATAGGGAATTGAGTCAAATTTTAAAAAAAAGAACCATACTCCAGTTGATAAACATTCCATGGATATGAATAGGCAATTTTCAGAAGAAGAAATCAAAGCAATCTGTAGTCATGAAAAAATGCTCTAAATCTCCATTGATTAGGAAAATGCAAGTTAAAATAACTCTGAGGTATCACTTCACCCTTATTAGAAATGGAAAATGCTTAGAGGGGATAAAGGGAAAATAGCTACACTAATATCCTGCTGGCGAAGTGTGAACTCATCCAACCATTCTGCAGAACAATTTGGAACTATGTCCAGAGGGCTATCAAACTGTATATCTTTTGACTAGCAATAATACTAGTAGGTCTGTAACCCAAAGAGATCAAAGAGAAAAGAAAAGGATTAATCTGAACAAAAATATTTATAGCAGCTCTTTTTGTGTTGGAGAAGAATTGAAGATGAAGGGGAAGATGCTCATCAGTTGAGGAATGACTGAACAAGTTGTAGTATATGATTGTTATGAAGTTCTATTGTGCTATAAGAAATGATGGGGGGAGGCAGCTGAGTAGCTCAGTGGATTGAGAGTCAGGCCTAGCGATGGGAGGTCCTAGGTTCAGATCTGGCCTCAGACACTTTCTAGCTGTGTGACCCTGGGCAAGTCACTTTAACCCCCATTGCCTAGCCTTTACCACTCTTCTGCCTTGGAACCAATATACACTATTGATTCTAAGATGGAAGGTAAGGGTTAAAAAAAAAAAGAAATGATGAGAGGAGTGGTTTCAGGAAATAAAAAAACACAAAAAACCATGGCAGCTCTATGAGCTGATGCAAAGTGAAGTGAGAAGAACTAGGAAATCATTGTGCCCAGTATCAATTATGTGAAGGAAAATGCTAAAAATGAAATAATATTCCAAAATTTCTGAGATGGAGCTAAAGCAATCCTCAGGAGAAAAATCATATCCCTACAAACATACATTAACAAAATGGGAAAAGAAAGGATTAATGAACTGTATCTGCATTTTTAAATATAAGCCAACAAATGAACAACTAAAATAAGTACAAAAGAGCAGATATTAAAAATTAGAAGAGAAATGAATGGAAAATCCCCCAAAGCATAAAGTTTAAAAATTAAAAGTGGGCTCTTTGAAAATACTAATAAAACCAACAAATTTTAGTCAAACTGATTAAAAGAAGAGGCAGAAATCAAACCAATAAAATAGAAAGTGAGCATGGTGAAAAGTAAAAAAAGAATCATGAGAACCCATTCTCAGTTTTGTCTGAGAACGCAAAAGAAATAGAGAAGTACCTTCAAAAATGTAAAATTGATAGAAGATCAAACAATGATCTTAAATCACTGAATCTCAGAAAAGGAAATGGAACTAGCTATATCAAAGAAAAAAACAACTGATAGATTCTCTCCTTCAAATTAAAAAAAGTTAATGTCAATGCTACACAAAGTATTCTTAAAAACTGACAAAGAAAGCATCTTACTACATTTCTTTTCTGAGATAAATATAACCCTAATATCTAAACCAGAGAAGGAGAAAACATAGAAGGAAAACCATAGCCTAATGTCATTAATGAATATAGATTCAAAAGTTTTAAATAAAATCCTGTCATTTACTATAGCAGTTTATCCAAGAAATCTGTCATTCTTACCTATTTTGTTTTATGTCAGAGGTGCAAGGATGGTTCAACATTAGGAAAACAATCTAATTAATCATATTAAAAATAAAAACATCCCAAACCACGTGATTATGTCAGTCAATGAAGGAAAGACATTTGGCAAAATGATACTCATATATGCTAAAAAATCTTACAAAGTATAGCATAGAGGAATTTTTTCAATATCATAAAAAGTATTTTTGATTTTTATAAATCAAAAGCAAGCTTCATATGTAATGGAGATACACTAGAATTTTTCTAGTGTAGAGTGGAGTAGTAGTAGTGGAGAAAAATGTAAAAAAGTAGTGGAGAAAAATGTAGAAAAAAAAGTGTAGAGTGGAGTAGTAGTAGTGGAGAAAAATGAGAAAACAAACCTAGAAAGGGCAAATAATTTTTTAAAGATCACACAACTAATAAATGACAAAGAGGGAATTTAAACTGAGATCCTCTGATTCCAACATTTCCCATTGTACTATGTTGCTTCTTATTTGTATATCATAATTTGTTTAGTCAGTGCTCAACATCAATGTGTTTGTTTCCAGTTTTGTATTACAACAGAAAATGTTGTACAGATGGGTCCTTTCTTTAATTCTTTGGGGGTGAATGTCTAATAGTGGTATCCCTGGGCCAAGGCATAGATACAATTTAATTTGGGGGTTGATTCTGTCACAGGAGTGCCTGAGATTGGCCACTGAAACCTCAGACATCTAGTTAGCATACTCTATTGATTCAATCCCCATATGGACTTGCCCATGAGCAAGTTTCTCATAAACTTGCCACATAAAAAAGGAGCCTTTCAGGGGCAGCTGGGTGGCTCAGTGGACTGAGAGTCAGGCCTGGAAATGGAAGGTTGTAGGTTCAAATCTGAATTCAGACACTTCCCAGCTGTGTGACCCTGGGCAAGTCACTTGATCCCCCATTGCCTAGCCCTTACCACTCTTCTGCCTTGGAGCCAATACAGAGTATTGACTCCTATACGGAAGGTAAGGGCTTAGAAAAAAAAAAAAGGAGCCTTTCCATTGGCTGTTTGGCTGGAACTGAGCTTGCATTTAAAAGGCGTGAACAGGCCAAGACAGAGGTTTTTCCTCTTCCCTGTTTGGATGCTTTCTTTTTCTCTCTGGCTGAATGAGAAAAAATATACCTCTGAATTGAAGCGACCTCAAGACTTGTGAGCTTCTTAAGGTTGGAGCCTGAGCGACAACCAGTCCAAGAGCTGCATTCCAGACCAGAGTCTACAGTCTGATAGCAGAGCCCTGAGGAGTAAGGAGCGACCAGAACTCTGCCCAGAATTGGACTGGCCCCTCAGGCAGGATACTGAGGTTCTAGAAGCAATTCTGTTTATTGGCCATGCCAAATTCAGAAGTGAACTTGGTGAAATGGAGCAATTGCTTTAAGTTTGTGCCTACGCTCTCCAGGGAAGCAAAGGTCTATTGGGGACATTGTGTCCCCAGGTGTTGGGAGAGAAACGTTTGTAACTCTGCTTTTGCTCTCTGTGTTTGTAACTGTTATAAATTATCTTCATGTGTTTGTAATTCAGCCAAAATCCTTTTATAAAAGCTAATTGATGCTTTCTGGCTAAATGATACTGGGGAAGTTATTACTGGAAGATCTAAGGGGAAAACTAACTAAGTTAGCATTGAGGAGAACATGAAAATGGGCAATTGAGCTAATAGAATTAAAGAAAGACACCCCCAATTCATGTGTACCCTTACACCCTTGAGAGGCAATGGGTAGTCTTGCTCAGGAACCCAAGCTGCAAGAGTAGAAGTTATGAGGATCTTCTGAATTGCTTTCCTGAATGGTTAGACCAATTAATAGCTCCTCCAACAATGGAATAAGGTGTCTGTCCTTCTAGTCACTCCAATAATTTCCGTTTTCTTTTTTGTTTTATCCTTGTTAGTCCAATCAGGGTAAGGAGAAACTTTAGAGTTCTTTTAGTTTGCATCTTTCTTATTATTAGTGATATCGAGCATTCTTTCTATGAGTGTTGATAACTTGATTTTTTTCTTTGAAAATTGCTTGTTCATATCCTTTGACCACTTGCCTATTGATCTTCAATATTTTTATGGTTATGTATCTATCTCTTGTTCTCATACATTTGTATCCATTCCTTCTGTGTCTTGGAAATCAGACATTTACTAGGAAAGTTTTCTGTAAAAATAATTTCCCAGAATAACAGTGGATTTAGGAGGGATGTGATGTTCATTCTTTCTCTTCACTATGGGATCTCTTTCAGCTCTGGACCTAGGCACTCATAGACCAGTTCCATCTTGGAGGACTCTAGCACTTAAAGAATGAGTAATCTCCCTTGAATTCCATTTGGCTTTTCATACCTCCATCCTGATGTTCAGGGGAAATTACTTAAAGTTTAGCTTTGGCTCATGGCTAAGTTCTCCTCAGAAAGGGGGTAAATGGAAAGGTACTCAATGTACAATCTAAACTAGGTACAAGATAGTTGCTAATTTCCTCCACACACACAAAAACTGCTTAATATGAGAGATTGCTTCCCTTCTTTTTTGGCTGAGGTGAAACAAATTCTATTTCATCCCCTCATTTTAGCTTGATGTGAACCTATACTTCAATAAGCTTTTCCTTTATATGCTATGATGTTATGTGTGTATTATTAAATATTGAAAATATTCTGTTATATTTGATACTTCTAATAATAATGTAATTTCCCTATTTATCTCTTTTAGTTAGACCTACTTTTTTTAGGCATAATCTGAGATCATGATTATTTCCCTGCTTTTTCTGCATCTGTCTAAGACATAGAAATTTTATTTTAGCTCTTCATTATAACTTGATGTGAATCTTTGTTTCAATTTTTTTTCTTAGAAACAACATATTGTTGGATTCCACTTCTTAATCTCTTTTCCCCTTCTACCTGTATTAGAGTATAAACATGTTATGTTCATTTTGCTCCTTCTAATTATTTGATTGTATTTACTTTTTCAGGCTTCTCTTGTTTGCTATTTTTACATTTTAAAAGATTCTATCCAGGGGGCAGCTGGGTTGAGAGTCAGGCCTGGAAATGGAAGGTTGTAGGTTCAAATCTGAATTCAGACACTTCCCAGCTGTGTGACCCTGGGCAAGTCACTTGACCCCCATTGCCTAGTCCTTACCACTCTTCTGCCTTTAAACCAATACACAGTATTGATTCCAAGATGGAAGGTAAGGGGTTTTAAAAAAAGATTCTACCTAGTTCTATTCTTTTCATCCGAGTTCTTATAAATCCTATATTTTATTATAATTATTTTTCTCCTGGCAGGATTATATTTAGCTTCTAAGGATAAGTTATTGTAATGGTAAGTCTTTTTTTTTTTTTTGCTTTTTGTAATATTCCAAGATTTTCCTCTCCTCAACAGTAGTTGCTGCTTAGTCCTGTGTGATTAACTTTAGTTCCTTGGTACATGAACTCTCACTTTGACAAGTTGGAGTATTTATTCTTGATAATATCCCTGGGTGTTTTCAGTTTAGGGTTTATTTTAGGAAATAATTCTTGGACTCTTTCTACATTCACTTTGCCTCTGAATTTAGTTGTTTGATGGGGCAGTATTTTTTTCAGGATTTCTTCAAATATGGCATACAGATTTTTGTTGTCATGGCTTTATGTAGGCCAGTAATTTTTTTATTTGAAAATTTATATTTAATTAATTAATTTAGGAGATTTTTCCATGGTTACATGATTCATGTTCTTTTCCTCCCCTCCTTCCACCCCCCTCCCATAGCCAATGAGCAACTCCACTGGGTTTTACATGTGTCATTGATCAAGACCTATTTCTATATTATTAATATTAGCATTAGGGTGATCATTTAAAGTCAACATCCCCAATTATGTCTCCATCCACCCATGTGATCAGGCAATTGTTTTTTTTTCTACATTTCTACTTCCAGTTCTTTCTCTGGATGTGGATAGGGTTTTTTTTTTTTTCAGAATTGTCCTGGATGATTGCATTGCTACTAGTAGAGAAGTCAATTACATTTGGTTGTGACACAGGGTATCAGTCTCTGTTTATAATGTTCTCCTGGTTCTGCTCCTTTCATTCTGCATCAATTCCTGGAGGTCGTTCCAGTTTACATGGAATCCCTCCAGTTCATTATTCCTTTTAGGGCATCCCCTCCTTTTCCAATTTTTTGTGTAGGTCAATAATTTTTAAATTATCTCCCCTAGATGCCCTTCAATTGGGGAATGGCTGAACAAATTGTGGTATATGTTGGTGATGGAATACTATTGTGCTCAAAGGAATAATAAAGTGGAGGAATTCCATGGGGACTGGAACAACCTCCAGGAAGTGATGCAGAGTGAGAGGAGCAGAACCAGGAAAACAATGTACACAGAGACTGATACACTGTGGTACAATTGAATGTAATGGACTTCTCCATTAGTGGCAATGCAGTGATCCTGAACAATTTGGAGGAATCTATGAGAAAGAACACTATCCACATCCAGAGAAAGAACTGTGGGAGCAGAAATTCAGAAGAAAAACAACTGCTTGATCACATGGGTTGATGGGGATATGACTGCGGATGTAGACTAAATGATCATCCTAGTGTAAACATCAACACCATGGAAATAGGCTCTGATCAAGGATAAATGTAAGACCCAGTGGAATTGTGCGGCGGCTATGGGAAGGGGTGGGGGGAGGGTGGGAGGGAAAGAATATGATTATTGTAACCAAGGAATAATGTTCTAAATTGACTAAATAAAATTTTAAAAATTATCTCCCCTAATAATAATTTTTTAATAATGATCATTTTCTAGGTCAGTTGTAGGAAGAACAGGCTGACTAATTCTTTGCTAGTGTTGCTTAGGATATAGTCTCCCTATCTTAGGAGGGAGGATTTGATTCACCTCCCTTGCATGTAGTAAACCCTCATGTTTTTATTTTTTCCATTCTTTTGATTGAATATTTTTTGTTTCTTTTAATCATTGATTTCATTACCTCATTCTTTTTGTTAATGAGTTAGATCCTTGAGTCACATTTTCCACTTTCTGTCCTAAGTTACTTTTTCTTTTTCTAATTGTTTCCTCAATCATTTAATTTAATTTTTAATACCATCATTTTTTTCTATATAATTACTATTTTTATGATATTAATATCTATAAATGATGGACTTACTACTTCTGATTTTTTGTCATATCTCTGTGGCAGTACATGGTCTCTATACTACTAATATATGGTCAATTGCAAAAAAGATCTATTTATAGAAAAATATTTATTGCAGTTCTTTCTGCAGTATTAAAGAATTGGAAATTGAGGGGTTGTCCATCAACTGGAAGATGGCTGAACAAATTGTGGTATATGAATGTGATGGAAGATCATGCTATAAGAAATGAAAAGCAGGATGGTTTCAGAAAAATCTAGAAAGACTTACATAAGCTGATGCAAAGTGAAGGGAGCAGAACCAGAAGAACATTGTACACAGTGACAGCAATATTTTTTGATAAAACTGAATGACCTAGTTATGCTCAGCAATGCAGTTCATCCAGAGACTCATGATAAAAAATGCCATCTGACTCCAGAGAAAGAACTGCTGGAGTTTGAATATAGACCAAAATGTGCTATATTTCTTCATTTTTAAAAATTTAAGATCCTTTCAACAAAATTAGTAATAGGGAAAAATGTTTTACATGATTGCATATATAAAATCTATATTGCTTACTATCCCAGGGAAAGGACAGGAGTGGAGAGAGAGAATTTAAAACTCAAAAATTGAGAAAAAATTTAAAAATGTTTTTTACATGTAATTGGAGAAAAATAAAATGTTATTTTTTTAAATGTAAAAATTATTCTTAGCTCAAGGCCCTAAATTGTCGTGCCCTTTCTAGATAGGGTCTGTATCTTAATTTGCAATATTCCCAAATAGAAATAAATAAATTAATAAAAAATTAAAAAATTTTTTGGTTATTTTTGTTTTTAATACTACTGTAATTGCTTTATTCATACACTGGACTTCAACTCAGGAGGACCTGCTTTCAAATTCTGGAGTCAAGATTCCCTATTCTACTTAGACATTTTGTGCTTGCTTACTGTTCCTCATGTCCTAAATGTTTTCCCTTCCCAATTTCTAACTTTTTGCATCTCTGACTTTCCAAGACACTGCTGAAGTTCCATCTCTTCCAGGAGGCTTTCCTAATCTTCTCAAGAACTAAATGAACCCCTCACAAAATTAGAGTATTTTTTCCTTTAGAAGCATTCAGATGTGTAGTAGTTAGTTACATCCAACTCTATGGTTGATAATTATGTGATGCTATTACCTGAAGATCCTTTTCTAAAAACTGATTTTGCCTGGGGATTGGGGAGAGGAGCAAGAGTGTATTAAGACACTGGATGCTTGAGAATGACAGGGAAAGTCAGAGGGATGCCAAGTATAGCAAGAAGACAAACAGGGCAATGGGTCTTTCACCATGTCTATTTCATAATTGTTTCCTTGGTCAGGTTAATGACAAGTTAAAACTTATAGCAATTATTGACATCCTATATAGAATTTATACTATACTTCATAGTATTCCTGAGTATGTAGTTAAGGGTAGAATGCTACTCATTATTACTCTCCTTCCTCTCAAAATTGAATTTTGTGAAGGGTTCATAACTCTAGACTCGAAAATATAGAATAATATATTTAGACCTAAAAGGGACTTATGAGGCCATATAATCCACCCCCTTGCTTTACCTTTATAGAAAAGAAAACTGAGCTCAGAGTGGTTATATAAATTGTCCGAGGTCACACAGATAGCAAACACAAAAGGCTGAATATTTATTTTTTTTAGTCAGTCAAAAAAATGTATTCAATTCTTACTATGTCTAAGCCATTGTAACAAACACTGGTTATATAATGTAAAAAAAAATCCTTGTCCTCCCTCCCATTTTCTTTATTTCTTTATTATTATTATATCATATTCTCTGTGTAGTATTGATTCTACTATGCTGGTTACTTAGGGTTTTTGAAAAAGTAAACTTCGTTCTCCTTTTCTAGTTTTTATTTATTCCTTCCTTTTGTTTTTTCTTTTAAGTTCATCAAAATACAACACAAGTCCTATGACTTTTGTATTAATTCCTTCTGTAAGTTTTAATGACATTAAATTCTGTAAGGATATTTATTTCTTCCCTCCCTATTAGAATGTAAACACTACATCCCCTCACAGTCCAAAAGTTAAAATGTATTGACCTTTTTGCATTTTCCTTGATTCTGTGCTTGCATTTCAGTGTTTCTACTCTGTCATTAAAATTCATTTTTCCTATTGTAGGATTATCCTCATTTTTGCTGGGTAAATTATTCTTGTCTGTAAGCTTGCCTCTTTTATGTTTTGAAATAATGTATTTCAAGCTTTCCTCTCTTTCATGTGGTAACAGCCATATTTATGATCTTGAATGTGATTCCTTGGTACTTGAACTTTTTTTATTTATGCACACTTTATTTGCCTTAGCAGTTCTGAATTTTGGCTGATGTTTTTCTTAGGTTTTGATTTTTGAGCTCTTTCAGAAGGTGATTGACATAATCTCTCTTCTTTTTTTTTTGTTAACTTTGCCCTATGGCTCTAATGGGTCTGTGAGTTTTTATAGTTTCTTTTGAAATATGACACACACACACAAAAGAAACATGATACTCACTTTTTTTCCTTCAGAAAGTCTGATGTTTCTTGATTTTTTTCAACCTAATTTCCAGATCTATTGTTTTTTTACATGAAGTATCTTCTATTTCTTCATTAAAAAAAAGATTTTGTTTTAAAATTCCTTGTTATCTCATGGAGTTATTAACTTCTGTTGGATATATTCTAATATTTAGGGGATGTTACTTTTGTAAGGCTTTGAACCTCTTAACCTAATCTGTTAATTCTTCTCACATTTTTTTTCCAATTTTTCTTTCAGGGATCTCATTTTCATTTATTATATGATTTATAATATATTATGATCATATCATATGATATGAATTATATGATTATAATATATTTAATTTAATTATATGATTAAACTATATTATATAGTTTCATTCCTCCCAGGAATTCTAGTTGATCTTATGACCAAGCTGTGTTTTTCTTTGAAGCTTCATTTATAGATGTCAAGTGGCTCTTTCCCTCTGGGACTGTTTCTAGGCTGTCTCTGGGTCTGATTGCTTATTGTGGATATCTTTTTTTCCTTACTCATTCGTCACACCTTAATTCTCTCATTGGAACTTTGTCTTAGGGCTAAGTTCCTTGGATTTCTAGAAGGAATATCGAAGTCTTTTTATGGTCTAGATTGGCATTTCCTGGGCTTTTGCTACTGCTTTTTATTGGGTATCAATATTTTTTCAAGGATGTCAGAGGCAGTTCAGGCTAAGGAATTGCACGCTTTTAATTTAATCTTAGCAGTCTTATCTAGGACAAAGCCTAATTGCTGGCCTATTGATTTGAGTTCTTTGCCTTGATCTATAGTTGCAAGCCCCTCTGAGATAGCACAGGGATCAGAGAAACACAGCTGAAAGCTGGCTCTTGCTATTGCTCTTAGAGTTCATAGCCTCAGGCCCCACTTGTGCTAGGTCTGGGACCCTGCTTCTGGCCCAGAGAACCTCAGATGAACACTGAGTTCCTGTGCTGGAATTCTATGCATGGTTCTTACTTAGATTCCCTAGTACCTGCAAGGCTTCTGGCTATTTCTGGATATATGCTGATCTGGGCTGAAAAAATTTCTAACTATGGTTTTTCCTTGGATTTCTCAATTTTTATTTGGTCTGATGTTCTTTGATTTTTGTTGGATTTGTGGAAGATGGCTAGGTTTTACTGCTTACTTCTACTCTGCCATCTTCATCTGTCTCATTTACTTTCCTTTTAGTATTTTTTCCTCTCATATTCTCATTTTATTTTTCATCTTGAAAAAACAAAAACTGAACAACCCTCTGAGGATATTTGTAGTTGTGGGATTATTCTCATCTGGGTTTACTTTTTTGGGCTTCTCATAATTGATAGTACTAATTGTGTTTGGTGTTTTTAGCCTCAGTTTTTAGTTAGGGATTTTGTGTTTGGGCTAGTCCTCTCTGGCAGTCTTAGAATGTTTGGCTATGACTTGTTTGGGTCCTATCTCTTTTGCCGTCTGGATGCCATAGTTGCTGCCAGTCTAGATAAGGTAGCTGGTACTAGAGCCGGCTGTCTCAGTCTCCTAGTGGCCCATCACTGTGGCTCCAGGCTTTAGTGTCTTTAGTCTTTCTCTTCTGCACAATCCTTAATCAGGAGTTGGTTCTGTTCTCTGTTGAGGATCCTTTAACAATTCTGAGTGGTTTGTTGGCAATTCTCTCAAGACTAGCACAGCTGCTCGTGTTGCCCTGCCATTGTGGTTTCCAGTGTGATTGCATTGCTTGGGTCTTGGGAACATAATGGGGATATTTTTGTCTCCTATTTGTGTTCTGACAAAGTTGGCATCTGGTTTCAAGCATCTGATCACTGGAGCTAGGTCTATCTTATAGTATCTCTAAATGGCTGTCATGTCTATTTTGAAATTTTGTGCTGGCTCTCCTCTCCCCACCTCTACTAGCTTCTAGCCAAATTACTTGGATTTGCTTGTTTCCCTCTTGCCATTCTTTCCTTCCTTCTGCACCTTTCTTATTTACCTAAGCTGGCATTAACTTACCCTGGTTTGAGCTTTCATCTTCTTCTAATCATCTTTTCTTTTCTTTTCTTTTTTTACAACTGTGGGCTGAATGGAAGAGCTTTTTTGGGTTTCCTTTTGGGATCCTTTAGTATTGGTCTTTGGCTTATATTCAGGTATTTGTGGGAGCTTATGTGGGAGAATTTGGCCACACCATATCTTGACCAGAAAGGCATCATTTGAAGTCTCAAAATGATAATTGGGAAAATTCAATTTGATGTTCACTCTTGCATTTTGTAGATTTGCTGTTTGTTCTTCTTTCTCAATTTCTTGAAAAATTTTCTATATGGTCCTCTGAACTGTAGTAATCAGGTTTTTTACTTCTATATGCATAGAAGCTAAAATCTTGTGGCAGGTTTATAATTTCTTGTGCTCATGTTTTTCTTGCTTTTTGCAATTTCCCCCCCAAATTATGAACTTTTGATTAAATAATGGCTTTTTATTACCAATTTTTTGGTTTAAATTTCTCACTGATATTTATAGATTGTGGGGTTTCATTATCTTCTTGGCTAAGATTTCTTAGTTTCATTCAGTCCCTTATTTCATCTCTTCATATTTCTGCTGATTTTCTCCAATTCTTTTACATGTCTATTATTGTGTCCATTAGAATTTGGTTTTTGTTTCTGGTGCATCTGTTGGTATTGTCTGAATACTTTTTCTTTTGGTATTTTTGTTGTTGCTTTCCATTGTGTTAGAACATTTCGGGGGGGATCATTTAAGTATTTTTAACCATTTTGAAGGTTTTTGTTATTTTTTTCTCATTTAGTTCTTTTCCTCATTTGCTTCTTGAGACAAATAGTGGTACTAAGCCCTCCTCTAACCTCTTGCTCCTCTATCTTCCTAGAAATCCAATAATTATTATTTAAAAAACCCCACAAGTACAACAAACTTACTAGCATGCAATTTGAAGAATTCATTTTGCAGTTTAGAAAATTGGTACAATTACCCATCTCTAGTCCTGGGGCACTTTGCTTAAACTGACTTTTAAAACTGTTTCCCCCTCCCCTCCAAACCAGCTGTCTTTCACACCCACAGATTCTTTCACCTCAGAGGTTATACCTCACATGTATTACCCTAGGATATAACTTCAGGTTAAATTCTTCAACAAGGGTGACAGCCCTGAACACTGGAGAGAACAGATTTGGAGTTAAAGGATCCAGGTCTGAAATGTGGCTCCCCCATTACCTGTGTGACCCACGGCAAATAAAATCTCTTAACCTCCCTGGGTCTTAGTATACCTGTACACCTGTACAGAGATGAGGCAGGACTTTCCACCTCCAAATCCATGATCTTAAGTATTTACTGATATCTTCTCTGTGTCCAAGACTACAGGGGACACTGTAGAGGGCACAGAGGGTGAAGGAATTCTAAGTCTATTTGAGCAAATGAGACAATTTAGAAGTGGGAAACTGAATATAACTGTAAGGAAAAACACAAACTCAAATGTGCTCACCCAGGGAGTAAAGGTGGAGTTCAGAAGGAAGAAAATAATCATCTGTATAGTGCCTACTATGTTCCAGGCAATGTTAAGCAGTTTATAAGTAATATCTCATTTGATCCTCATATCACCCCTGGGAGGTAGGTACTAGAATTATTGTATCTCCATTTTACAGGTGAAAAAACAGAGGCAGAGAGGTCTTTCAAGTATCTGAGTCTGGATTTTAATCCAGGTCTTCTTGACTTTGGGCCCAATGTTTTATGCATTGTGATATCTAGCTACCTCTAAGGAGGAAGAGATAGACTGGGGTGGTGAGGCTTCCTGGGGAAGTTTGAACTTGAGCTGAACCTTGAAGAGAGGAAAGGAGGCCATTTAATATTAGAAGAATAGAATGAATAAAGGAGAGGGTGTAGAAAAGGATATGATATACGAGGCGCACTGGATCTGTTTGACTGAAGTATACTAGGTATAGAAAGGGGAGTATAAGGAGGAGATAAACTTGGTTGGGATCAGTATAAGCAAAGGAGTCTGGACCTTATCCTACGGGGCTGAGAAAAGCCATTGACAGCTTCAAAGCAGATTAAAAATCAATTCCACCTGGGTCAAAGCATTTTGGTCCATTTTAAACCAGGGGTCTCCAAAGTCCCAGACCCCTAAAGACTTTCTACTGTCAATTTGCCGAACAAAGACATCTGTCCCATCAGGGCTAATGACCAAGGGTGCAGCCTTGCAGAGAAGGAGGACGGTGTAAATCATTCACTAGCTCCCAGTTTGCCTTTTGACCCTGTTCAGTCCCTGGACTATTCAGCCTATGTTCCACCCAGAGCTTACTAAGAAAACAGGGGACACCTCCAACTTTATTCTACCTGATTGGGAGAAGAGTAGAGATAAGATCCAGCAGGAGAGGCAGAAAGCTTTGGGTTTGAGCTCCAGCTTTGGCACTGAATTAGATAGTCAGTTTAAGTCTATTTCATCTGTAAAATGATGCTTATAGGATGAAATAAATTCTCTATTTAATTTTGGTTTTACATATCAGTCTCTTCCAGTTTTAACTTTTTATGTTGAAAGGGCCAATCCCATTTGTGACATCCTAGATATAAGACGGGCAATTGTAGCTGTAGCTGGTCTGCTTTACATTAAGAATATGTCTTAGAGTTGTCCTCATGGATGCAGATGCCCTGTGGCAATTGCCTCCTCCATAGCTAAGGCTTGTTTTTTTCTTGAGCTCTATCCATACTACAAATGACTGACAAACTTCCAATGGGGAACCTTGAAAGAAACAGAAAAAGTAGGACTTTTGCTTGACTGCTTGATTTCCAGCTAGCTATGCACAAGCACCCTATCTGGATGCTCTGCCCAGGCACACATAAAACACCCTGAGTACAGGACAATGGGCTTCCTTAGTAAAAGGCGAGCCTTGAGAGAGAGAACGCCATAACTGAGATATGTTTAAACCAAACCACCAGCCCAAACTTTGACCTCTCGGCTGCTTTTATGGCTACTGTCCTAAGGTCACAGAAACGTGAGCTCCAATTATCACCAGAGAGTAATAGAAGAAGGGACTAGACTCGTGATCAATGCATCAGTTGACACATATTCATTGAAACATCAATCCCTATTGTAGCTCAGTATAATGGAATGACTACTTGACTAGAGTTAGAAGCCCTGGGTTCAAGTCCTTACTACTTAGTAGCTACACAAGGGTGGGCAAGTCATTGGCTTCTCTAGACCTGTTTTTGCTCACCTAAAAAGGGACATCCGTCCTACTTGAATCCCAAGGGTGTCATGGGGCTCAAATGAGGTGAACAAAAGTTAGATAAATCTGTTATGACTGTTCTTAAAAGGAGACAACGGGAAGTAAAGTCCATTAACTTTAAAATGAGCTTTAATTTCTTTTCCTTAAGTGCATTTATCAATGTAAACAGAGCATGTTAGAGATTCCAGTGAATAGCAGGATATTGTTGATATGTTTGTTTTAATTCAGAAACTATGGAACTATGCCAATGACTTGATTGAGACAGCAGCTTCTAAACAACTTAGTTGTTGACGTTACCTCCAACCTAGTAAACTACTTTCAATTGTACAGACTCTAAGCTGAAAGCCTCTAGCTGTCAAAGAGAACCTAATGATAATTAAAAAACAAAAACAAAAAAACCAACCCCAAACTGTTTTGCTGTTAGTATTTCACATTGGAATGTGCTGTGTGTCACTGTCACACATGGGGTCAGGAATAGGGCCTGTGGAGAGGACTCTTCCTGCCACGGCCTTTTGGAATGGCACAGACTC
This sequence comes from Monodelphis domestica, assembly GCF_027887165.1. Taxonomy (NCBI): domain Eukaryota; kingdom Metazoa; phylum Chordata; class Mammalia; order Didelphimorphia; family Didelphidae; genus Monodelphis; species Monodelphis domestica. The sequence continues at coordinate 82,486,912 of NC_077229.1, forward strand.
CCCAGTTGTCTGTACGTGCTCTTGGAAATCGAAGAATGAATCACTTCATGGCACTAAGAATTTAAAAAATAAATCTCTGCTAAAAAGAACATCCCATTTGGAGATAAGGGTGACCTGCTGCCTAGAGTGGGGCTGCTTGTGTTTGTATACATGAAGAAGAGCATGTTTTGGTCACCTGATGTCCCCGACTAGAGGTGGGTAAGGAACATTGGCTGTTCTGGTTTTTAAAAGTTAGGTAGGCAACCCTTTCCCCCAAATCACAGGCAAAGAAGGAAATGGGTAGAGGTCCCTGGGGTGATCCTTGTTTCTTAAGTCATGTGAGGATCACCATCAAGAGCTACTTATACCATAGCTGGAAAGGCATTACTTTAGACAGTGAAAGGTCAGAGATCACAGATGCCACTGTGGGGCCTGCAGATAACAAGAATGGACAAGAGACTGAAACCCAGGCACCAAAGAGGAAAAAACCATTATTTCCCCCTTGAAACACTCTCCAAAGAATTCAATAAATTCATGCTTCACTTTGGTTTATTTTTACAAAACATTTAAAAAATGGATTTGATTTGGTAGATTGTCCAGAACCTTGTGACCGAATAGTAAAGCGTAATTTGGAAAGGCCCAGATTGGGGCTAATATATTCCCCACTCTCAATAGTCAGCTCTCTGCTGCTTAAATGAGTGACCTTTGCAGTGGGTCCTGAGATAGAAAATGCTTGTAAGATAAATGTCTAAGTCCAAGACTCTGTACAGTGGATGCATGGGGATCATGTATACAAACACCTTTAATCAGTATTGGCATTTAAGTGCCCTCATGAGGACTCTTCTGACCAGACTGGGTTTCTTGCTGGAGTTTAGATGTGTTCCAGATTTAAAAAAAGAAAAGAAAAGAAACAAAACACACCAAAACACCAAACCACCCTCAGAGACTGAATCCTGTTAGAAAGGTGCTATTGTTGGTCAGTTTTCAACTGTTTCTCTTCACTGGTCATACAATGCTGGAGCCGATATGGCAAACATTACAGGAAAAATAGTAAATTCTTAACTTATTCCATCTCCAAAGTTGGAAAAATCAGACCGTTACTAAAATAAACAATTTCTCAATTTCGTTCCGGCAGCCGGGGTCCCGCAGCGGCCACGGAGCCATGGGGCGAGCGTGTTGGAAGGTGGGAAGTCCACAGATAGAGGAAAACTCACTCGGAACGGGAACAGTCCAGTTCAGCTGAGCACAGGCTCAGGTTAAGGCAGTGTTCCTCACAGAAGAACACATCGGAAAAAGCTGCTTTTCTTTTGTTGATCGGGGGTGATTTTAACGCCCTGGTTGTTGCCTTGTGGACTATTACCCTCCTGAAAAATAGAAAAGATTTTTCCAATAGTGAAAAAGGTTGAGCTGGAGGGAAAAGTACTTAAATTAGTATAGATGAGAACACCCTCCTGGTAATCAAAACAATTCTTTCTACATGCTCCCATAAACAATTTATTCCCTCTTCTCATCTTGAATTAGCTCAACCAGTGTCTGGTCTTTGAAATCCCCAAGGGACATACTCCAATGGAGACAAGTAAGACAGGTGTGGGGAAGCCAGAGTAGTGTAGCTGGAGAAAAAGATTAACTGATCAGAGATGGAGAGTTGGGCTAGAAGCACCTGAGAGGCCATCCATGCCAACTACTATTTTTAGAGAAGAGGAAACAAGAGGCCAGTAAGGATAACAGCCTTGAATCTGCCACTGATCTCCTGGGTGACTTTGAACAAGCCTTTTCCTTTTCTCTCTGCCTTATTTTCTTTATATATAAAACAAAGGGGTTGGGCCAGGTGATCTCTAAGGCACTATGCAACTTGTTTCCCAGCACTATCATTCTGTGTTCTACATTCTGGCCATAATCTTCCTTTTTAAAAAACAAAACAAAAAACCCAAACCCTTGCTTTTTGTTTCCAAGGCAGAAGAGCAGTAAGGGCTGGGCATTAGGGGTTAAGTGACTTGCCCAGGGTCACACAGCTAGGAAGTGTCTGAGGCCAATTTGAACCTAGGACCTCCCATCTCTAGGCCTGGCTCTCTATCCATTGAGCCATCTAGCTACTCCCTTGCTAGTTTTTGGCATTACTGAAAATTTACTAGCAAGATGATGATATGAGGCTGGAAAGTCAAATGAGAACTTTCCCCCCTGACTTCTTATAGCAGATGCAAATGGAATTTGATATTTACTGTCATTACATTCAGGTTTCCTTACTAAACACAGCAAATACTAGTCCCAGTTCATGTTTCCATAAGGACTTGACAAGCCCTAGTTAACTTTAGATAATGAGGAAACATCTACCATAACCAACACTTTATTGAAGAGGGAACTTGTCTCCAGGGGGAAAATGAGAGGTCTGTCATTATTTTATTGCAGATATACTTTCCAGGATTTGGAATGAATCATTACTCACCAATTTTTTGTCCATTTTTGCTTTGATGTCTCTTGCAAGAGTGAAAAATGCCTACAGAAGGAAAGAAAAGTTACTATCCATAATGCATAAGCAGGAATTTGCAAATGACTTAAAAAATGCAGTTGAAGGTCTTCTGGTCTGTTGGTTGAATACTAACTATGCTCTTCCTTGGAGTTTACCTTATATTCTTATGGCAATGCAGAATAATTTGTGATAGTTTAGGGTGTACTTTTACATTTTACAATTCATTTCCTTCCAATACTCAATCTCCTTATAGGATCAAGTCCAAACTCTTGGTCTGGCATTCAATATTCACCACAATTTGGATCCAAACTAACTTTCTGATCTTACCTCTTAGCACTCTCTTCCACATATTCCATGGTCTGCCAAAATGGCATTACATACATCACTTCATTTGATCTTGCCAACAACCCTGAAGTCAGTAAGGGGTATTATTATCTCCATTGTACAGATGAAGAAACTGAAGCTAAAGGAAGTTGCCCGGATTATTCAAGATCAGACAGCTAATAAGCTAAGTTTATTCTGAATATCCTGAAATATGTACTTTTTTTCCTAAGTGAATATAAGTTCTTTGAGACCAAGGACTATTTCATTTTTGTCTTTGTAATCCAGCCCCTAGCAGACTCCCCGGCACACAGTTGGCACTTAATATGTTCGATGATTGATGTGCCAGATGCCAGAAATGAAACCAAGTCTTCTAAGGTCAAATTCAGGATTTTTGCCAATATGCCCAAGTTACCTCATAAAGCAAAGTATAGAGTATTCACCTAGAAAAAGACTTACCAGGGGAGCAAGGTGGCTCAGTGTATTGAGAGCCAGGCCTAGAGATAGGAGGTCTTGATTTCAAATCTGGAATCAGATACTTCCTAGCTGTCTGATCCTGGGCAAGTCACTTAACCCCCTATTGCCCTGCCCTTACCAATCTTCTTCCTTGGAACCAATGAGAGTATTGATTCTAAGGTTGAAGGTATGGGTTAAAAAAAAAAAGACCCACAGAAACACAGGGCAACTTTCTACCAAGCAGTGTCTCTCTCAACTAGTGGCTGAAGAAGGAGCTTTTGTATACTTCTAGTCCAGAGAGGTGGACACACCCATGGAGATGAGACAGAACTCATTGATTTATCTATGGCTGGGCCACATTTAACTCCTTAACTCAATTTGTGGAATAGGAATAAGGGAATCACCCATTAAAACTATTCTTAACTCTTACATTTGTCTGCCAATGAAGAATAGTCTCACAGCAAAACTAGTATTTGAGTATTTGGCAAATACTCCTCAGCTGATAGGACAGGAAAGTGGCTTTGCCCCAAACCCCAGGGTAAACCAAATTCCTTGGCAAGCTCAGGGTTAACCTATGATACTAGCAAAATAGAGAGGACAGAACAGGGGGATTGGGGGTAGGGACACAGAAGGTGATCATATTGAGGATCAGGAACAGGAGCTGAGCATCACATAATTTGAATAGAATTCCTAAACATAGCCTCTTAGTATAACCCACCCCACCCCTTCTTCCTCCCACTAGAAATATGTGCCTAGAAAGGTCTGTCAGTTATTTAAAAAGCTATAATCATAAGGAATTAAAGGGGCTTTAGCTACAATTTGAGTGTTTGGGAAAAGTGGGACAAACTATGGTAAAGAGATTAACTAAATGTATGAGGTATGTCAGATACTCACATTCTCTACATTGATATTGGCCTTTGCGCTGGTCTCCATGAATTTAATTCCATAATCAAGTGCTAGCTAGAAGAAATCCATAGAATACAAGACAGGTCAGTTATTATCAGCCTATATTTCTGTTCATTCTTTAAGGTTCATCATGTTTTTCTCAAAACGTTGTAAAGTTGGTAATACAGTTATTATTCAATACTTCAATCTGAGGTATTTTAATAATCCTCATTTTACAGAGGAGGAAACTGAAGGTCTGGGAGGTATAACAGAGACAGTATTCAAATCTAGGGCATCTGACTCTGGATCTGGTTGTCTTTCTACACTGAAAGAAGTATCATTCCCCATCAGAACTAGATAGTGCAAAATTCAGCAAATGGAGTGGAGGGGTTGCAACTTGGGCAAAAAAAAATATGTTCTTTTTATCACGTCTGACTGAAGGAAGGGCTTCAAAAGAAAAAGGAAAATTTGGGGAAAGTATAGTTAAAAAGATGGTTTCTTAGAACAGGATTTAGACTTCTGGACCCCAGTTTAAGATACTAGCTAGGGATGAGAAGTAACTATCTAGGTTGTAACCAGATCAAGTATAGCCACTTGTTTACTACCCTGTTAAACACAGACATTCCTACTACTAGCCAACCAGATATAATGCTGTGAAACTAAGCATTGGTCTGGTAACAGACTATATCTGTTGCCTAAGAACCAGCCAAGGTAAGTACAGAGGCTCTTCACCAGAAAGCTGGCCACAAAGTGATAAGTCCTATGATCACAGTTATCAAAGGGAAAAAGATATGGCTTTCAGCTTCTTCTTATATGGTCCCCTTTGTAGACTACATAGGAGCTGTAAACCTAAACATTCTGAATATTTTATTCAAGAAAACAAGTCAGGAGGTATTAGATAGGGCAAGTACCAAATAATAACCCCCCAAAAGAAAATCAACTTTGTCTTAGACAAGAAAAAAATGGTTCTCAAAGTGATTTCTAAATCTGTATACAGTCAGATCTTGACTTGTTTGATCAAAGATCAGAATCAGTATCAAATCAGAAGAATATAGAAAGGAAGAAGCTATAGCATGCAAGTGAAACAGATCCAACCTGACTGACTTAAATAAAGCTATTGACACTGGGAAATGGGGACATGAATAAAGGAGAAGACATGGACTTGCCTCAATTACTAAGGCAGTTCAGCCAATGTAAAGCAAAGTCAAAAGAACCTAGAAAACACTTCAAATACTTGTTCTCCTTGTCAAGCAGACAGTCGTGGCACCCAAAGGCAATATTAGTTTAGAAAACATAAACCAGTAGAAGATTAGGGAAGAAAATTATCTGATCGAACAATGAAGTGTTGGAGAATAAAACAAGTTTGTTGAAAATTTAGCATGATTTGCCCCAAAGCGTTAAAAGATGAAACTGGGAGGGCAATAAAAATTGAAGAAAAATGGAAAAGACCTATCACCCCATTTCTATGATGAAATCATTTTCTCCATGGGTAGAGACATCATATTTATCTTAACTGTGGTCTATGTAGAAGGTGATAATTTTGAAGGATCTAGTCTCAAGGTATCTCAAAGTGGAGACTACGGGAAAACAAAACAAAAAAACCCCAGTTTCTATTACTATTGAAAAAGTTCACCAAGAAGGCACTGACAACTATCAATTCATGTATTTTACTTTCTCATTTCTACCCAAGTTTTGTAAGAATAATTTATACACATATTGAAGGAATTTCTCATGAGAATGAGATGAAATTTATAATATTCTACAGCAGATAAAAACAAAACAAAACACTTAAAAACGATACTAAGTATTGGTTCCAAGGGAGGAGAGTAGTAAAGTCTAGGCAATGAGGGTCAAGTGACTTGCCTAGAGTCACACAGTAAGGAAATGTTTGAGGCCAGATTTGAACCCAGGTCCTCCTGGTTCTAGGCTTGGCTCTCTTATCTACTGAGTCATCTAGCTGACCCCAGAAGATATCTTTATAATCATTAAACTGACAAAATCTTGAACATGTTTACATAGTTCATTTGTTGCAAAAGGTAAAATACAAGATCCCACTGGGCTTAATGTTTGACAATTAAAAAAAAAAGTTTCGCTTGAAAGAACAAAATTATATCTTTAAGGCTCTCTTCCAACAAAGTATCTTTTATGCATGTTAAAATCAGATTACTTGAAAGTCATAAGAGATAACTCTGATGACCCTTTTGGTATTCATTGGATAATTCCAACAGGAATGGGGATGTATAAAAATTAAAATTAATCTCAATAATAAAAATATTATATTTTAAGGGATTTATTAATGATTATTAGAAATAAAGGAATAAAAGGGACACAAAATAAAAACCACATGCTCATGGCTAATCAGCCTGTTCAAACCCTCCTACACTTAGCACCATCATCCTTGCCAGGAAGCCAAAGAGGCCCGAGCAGGACCACCCACTGAATTTATCCCCTGTGTACAGGAAGTACGTACGTAATGTCAGGAAGTCAGTGGGCTCCCGGGAAATGTAGTTTTTCTTTAGGGTAACAGATTTTCAATTATACAGATGGAAGTGATCAGCCTTTGTCTGAGAGGGGGTATCCTGTGATTAGAGCTAACAGTCCTGTTCTTTGGTCCATTCCAAGACTCTACTGGGATCTGAACTACTGTGGGTAGGTTGGACGGATAACATGGACCTCGATGGGGATGCATAGTAGATTGCACAGGCTAAAGTGTATTACCAGTGAAGAACTAGGAGCAAGAAGTGGTTAAAAGTTATATTCTTTCCTTTTCTAAGAGGCCCAGGCAGGAAGAATAGAGATATCAAATAGAGTCAGCTACCCTGTGCTACACTGATACCTATATAGCATTTGGAGACTGGACTACTTTGGCAGATTTATGGATATAAGGTCATGGACAAGAACTGAAGAGGATAAGGAAGCATGGGTGGGCTATATCTGTGACTTTGGAATGAGAACTTATAGTGGTCCATTCAAGCACTAAAGATTTGTATGGCAATGCTAGCCATTCAATAGCCTTCCCAGGTCATTTTCTATGGTGTACTGAAAAGCTTTAGTTGTAACAACTTCCAGATGTTAGGTTAGTTACCTCCTAAAACAGCAGTCCAAGGCAACTACAAAACTCTTAATTCATTTGCTGCAAAACCACAAACTTGTTCAAGGTTTTAAGACTGGGCAAAGTCAATCGTGGTTCTCAGGAAAAAGAATATCAATAGGGTTCCATTTTCTTTATTCTGAGTTCTACATGTATTATCATGCAAAACATATTTGCATATCATTCACTGTTAAAAGAGAATACTCATATAAGACCAAAACCCCCAAATATAATTTCAAATAAACTAAAGTGAAAAATGGTATGCTTTGATCTGCATCCAACTCCAACAGTTCTTTCTCTGGAGGTAGATAGCATTCTTTGTCATTCTTCAGTTCTTCTGTCATTCTGTCAGTTCTTCAGAATTGTCCTGGATCATTGTATTGCTGAGAGTAGCCAAGTCTTTCACAGTTGATCATTATGGAATATTACTGTTACTGTGTATAATGGTTCTGGTCAGTTCATGTAGGTTTTTCCAATTTTTTTTCCTGAAATTATCCTGTTCATAATTTCTTATAGGATGAAAGTATTCCACCACCATCATATGCCACAATTTGTTCAGCCATTCCATAACTGATGGACATCCCCTTAATTTCCAATTCTCTGCCACCATAAAAAGAGCTGCCATAAATAGTTTTGAACTAGTAGGCCCTTCCCTGCTTTTTTTGATCTCTTTGGAATATAGACACAATAGTGTTATTGAATCAAAAGGTTATGTAGAGTTTTATAGCCCTTTGGGCATAGTTCCAAATTGCCTTCCAGAAAGGCTGGATCAGTTCAAAATTCAACCAGCAATGCATTAGTGTCCTAATTTTGCCACATTTCCTCCAAAGGATTCCACACCCCCCCCTTCAACAAGCATTTATTTATTTTCACTTTTTTTAAAAAACCTTACCTTCTGTCTTGGAATCAATACTGTGTATTGGTTTCAAGGCAGAATAGTGATAAGGGCTAGGCAATGGGGGGGGGGGAGGTCCAAGTGACTTGCCCAGGGTCATACAGTTGGGAAGTGTCTGAGGCTAGATTTGAACCCAGGACCTCCCATCTCTAGGCCTGGCTCTCAATCCACTGAGCTACCCAGTTGCCCCCTATTTTCACTTTTTAAAAGTTTTTTTTTTTTAATATTTCTATGTTTATGATTCATTTTCTCTCCCTCTTCTCTTCCCTTCCACTTCCAGAGCCAATAAGCAATTCCACTGGGTTGTACAAATGTTGTCACTTGATACTTATTTCCATATTATTCATTTTTGCTATAGAGTGGTTTTTTAAGCCTAGTCCCCAAATCACATACCCATATATACATGTGATAAGTGATGTCATATGTTTTTCTTTTGCATTTCTACTCCCACAGTTCTTTCTCTCAATGTGGATAGCATTCTTTTACACAAGTCCTTCAGGAGTGTCCTGGCTTGTTGCATTGCTACTAGTAGCAAGGTCTATTACATTGGATTTTTCCGCAATGTTTTATTTTCTGTGTATAATGTTCTACTGGTTCTGCTCGGTTCACTTTGCATCAGTTCACTGAGGTTCTCCCAGGTCATATGGAAAGCCTCCAGATCATCAATCCGTATAGCACAATAGTATTCTATCACCATCATATACCACAATATGTTCAACCATTCCCCAATCTTGGGACACTTCCCCCCATTTTCCATTTTTTTTTGCCCCAAAGAACACAGCTATGAATATTTTTGTACAATTATTATCTCTTTGGGGTACAAATCCAGTATTGGTATTGCTGGATCAAAGGGTATGCATTCTTTTAAAGTCCTTTGTGTATAATTCCAAATTGCCTTCCAGAATGGCACAACTCCACAAGCAATGCATTAGTGTCCCGATTTTGCCATATCCCCTCCAACATTTATTATTTTCCTTTACTATCATATTGGCCAATCTGCTAGGCATGAGGTAGTACCTCAGCATTGTTTTGACTTGCATTTCTCTAATTATGAGAGATTTAGAAACTTTTTCATGTGCTTATTGATAGTTTTGATTTCTTTACTGAAAACTGCCTATTCATATCCCATTTGTTAATTGGGGAATGGTTTGATTTTTTGTACAATTGACTTAGTTCCTTATAAATTTGAGAAATGAGACCTTTTTCAGGTTTTTGTTATTACCCCCCCCCCCAATTTTTTGCTTTCCTTCTAATTCTGGTTACATTGGTTTTGTTTGTGCAGAAACTTTTTAATTTAATGTAATCAAAATTATTCATTTTACATTTTGTAGTGTTCTCTATCTCCTGCTTGGTCTTAAATTCCTTTCCCATAGATCTGACAGATATACTATGTTAATCTAATTTGTTAATGATTTCCCTCTTTATATTTAAGTCATTTACCCACTCTGAGTTAATCTTGGTATAGGGTGTAAGATGTTGATCTAAGTCTAATTTCTCCCAAACTGTTTTCCAATTGTCTTAGCAGTTTTTGTCAAATAGTGGGTTCTCATCCCCAAAGCTGCTACTATCATTTACCCCAAGTCTATTCCATTGAGGATTCCATTTTCTTTTTTTTTCTTTAACGTGTACACTTTTATTTGAACTGGTCTTAAGTCAGTGTACAGGTAAAGCTCCTCCCCTCCCCTAAGTACTGGCACCAATCTCATTAACTCCCAGGGAGACTGTTAAAGTCTTCATTCACATCTATGATGGGGGCAGGGAGAGAATTTAGGGAGCCATTCCTTATGGCTGACAATTAAAAAAAAAAGGAACAAGTATTAAGGCGGAAGATACAAAAAGTTTTTTTTAAAGGATTACATAATTTACATATAAAGCAATATTACTGCCACCCTCCCCCCCCCCATCCCCTCCCCCTGATCTGGATTTATGTTAAGTAGCTCTGCTCCTGTGGGAATAGAGCAAGACAGCCTTCATAGAGGCAAGTAACTCTCTGTAACAATGCATTATACAATATTTGGAATGACTTGTTAAAAAAAATGTACAATCAGAGTCCTGAAGACGCACTGTAGAACTTTGGGGATGTTTGCCTCCAACATTACTTTAGACTGCTCATCATCTTCACCGTTCAGGTTTTTAAGTCCTGAGTCAAGCGCCAAAAAACAAACAAACAAACACAACAAATAAAGCCATGCCAATCTCATATCTTTTTTGGGCAATTATCATGTCACACCCTTTGACAAAAAAAAAAAAGAAAAAAAAAACAAAAAACCAAGAAAAAAACACCAATAGTCCATTTAGAAGCATTTGCGATGGACAATGGAAGGCCCAGACTCATCATACTCCTGCTTACTGATCCACATCTGTTGGAAGGTGGAGAGGAAGGCCAGGATGGAGCCTCCGATCCAGACAGAGTATTTGTGCTCAGGTGGGGCAATGATCTTGATTTTCATTGTGCTGGGGGCTAGGGCTGTAATCTCCTTCTGCATCCTGTCAGCAATGCCTGGGTACATGGTGGTACCACCAGACAATACAGTATTAGCATACAAATCCTTACAGATGTCAACATCACACTTCATGATTGAGTTGAAGGTAGTTTCATGGATTCCACAGGACTCCATGCCTAAGAAAGATGGCTGGAAGAGAGCCTCTGGGCACTGGAACCTCTCATTGCCAATGGTGATAACCTGACCATCAGGGAGTTCGTAGCTCTTCTCCAGAGAAGAGCTGGATGCATCGGTGGCCATCTCCTGCTCAAAGTCAAGGGCCACGTAACACAGCTTCTCCTTGATGTCATGCACAATTTCCCTCTCAGCTGTGGTGGTGAAATTGTACCCTCTCTCGGTCAGGATCTTCATGAGGTAATCCGTCAGATCACGGCCAGCCAGATCCAGATGGAGAATGGCATGGGGAAGGGCATAACCTTCATAGATGGGCACAGTGTGGGTCACACCATCACCAGAGTCCATCACGATACCAGTGGTACGACCAGAGGCATATAGGGACAGCACAGCCTGGATGGCAACGTACATAGCTGGGGTGTTGAAGGTCTCAAACATGATCTTGGCTTTAGGGTTCAGGGGGGCTTCTGTGAGCAGTACAGGGTGCTCTTCAGGGGCCACACGGAGCTCGTTGTAGAAAGTATGATGCCAGATCTTCATGTCATCCCAGTTGGTGACAATACCGTGTTCAATGGGGTACTTCAGGGTCAGAATACCTCTCTTGCTCTGGGCCTCATTCCCCACATAGCTGTCTTTCTGGCCCATACCCACCACCACACCCTGATGTCTGGGGTGCCCCACAATGGAAGGGAAGGCAGCCCGAGGGGCATCATCTCCTGCAAAGCCAGCTTTGCACGTACCGGATCCATTGTCAACAGTGAGCGCAGCAATATCATCATCCATGGCGAACTTTGAAGTGGCAAGTTTAAACCTTTAAGAGAGAGGAGGTGGTGCCGCACCTGGAGGCAAGTGCACGCTGGGTGGAAGAGCTCACAGCTGGATTCCATTTTCTTAATGAAAAATCTGGACATTTTTCTGGCTGTCCTCTCCCTATGTCTTACCTTTCCTAAAGTTATTCTTTGCCCACCCAGAAACCTCCAATCGGTATTTTCTCAGGTCATTAATTCTACTATGACTTTATTTCCTTCTCCAGTCTTGACATATAGTTGACCAATTCAAACCTACACTGTCCTCTAACCTTTAATCTCTTGCCCTCCTTCCTGACTTACTGCCTCTTGTTACCCTGATGAATTTCAGCCCAAGATTATTCATATCTGCCTCTTCTGATCCTGTACATATGCTACTGAAAAGAGTTAGAGGAAATCGTGCAACTTTGTTGACTGGAAAAATTATGAATTCATGTTATTCAACTTCAACTGAGCCTTCAATTTGATAACTTAATCCTTTATTCTTCCCTAATTGATTTGTTAGCTTCTGCACTTTTTTTTAATTCAGAACTTAAATACTGAATAAAATGAGCATTTCCACATATACTGTAGATGAGAGGATTCCATATGAAACTCTGAGATCTCTATTAGATTGGGCTTGCCTTTTAAGTATATAGTAAATCTGACATGTAACTTTCAAAGTTATCCTGCTGTCTGTGATTCCTTCTGGGCTTCCTTCTGTTCTCTTCTTATTTTGGGTGTGGGAGAAAGGGGACTCTTTTAAAAAATCTCCCTCCCAATTTTAAAAGAAAAGACAATCATCCTACATTTTCCTAAACCTTCTCATCTCAATCCTTCCTAATGTCTACATTTGCAGAAACATTCCCTTCTCTTTCAGCTAAGCATCTCCAGTTACTTTAAGAAAGCTGAAGCTCTTGACATGATCTTCCCTTTTACTTTACCTCAGAGTCTTGTCATTCCTCTGCCTCACCCTCCAGCCCCAAGTCTTTGGTAAGGAGATGGACTTTCACTTCTCCAGGTACACTTGACCCCCATCCCTCCCATTTCCTCCAGTAGATTACAACTTCAATCTCTTCTCACCCTTTAATATTTGACCCTATTCTACATCAAACTATCATCTATCTATCTCCTTCCTCAGACAAAACTCAGGAAAAAGCTGTTTGTCACTGTCTTCACTTCTTTCATTTAATTCTAAACCCTCAGCAATTTGGATCCTCACCTCAACTGAAACTGCCCACTCCAAAGTTACCAGTGATCTCTTAGTTGCTAAATCCGATGTCTTTATGTCTTCATTTTTCTTGACCTATCTGTTGCATTTGATACTGATGGCCACCCTTTTCTCTCTTGAATCCTTTTTCTCCTTCTGGGCTTTGGTGACAATACTCTCTTTGTTCTTCTCCTATCCATTTCTCAGTTTCCCTTGTTGGTTCTTATCCATATCATGTCTGCTAAATGTGAGCATCTCTCAAAGCTCTGTCTTAAAACCTCTCTATAAACACTGTCTTGGTGACCTGAGCAGCTCTCATGGGCTTAATTATCAACTCCATGCGGCTGTTTCATAGATCTACACATCCAGTCACAGTCTTTTCCCTAAACTTCAATTCCACATTAGCAATCGCCTATGAATCATTTCAAAGTGGATGTCCTGGAGACATGTCTAAGTCAACATATCCCAAACATAGGTCATTATCTCTATTTCCTAATCCATATTCCTCTTCCCGATTTCTCTATTTCTATTGAAGATATCACTGTTCTTCCAGCCTGTCAGGTTCATAATTCTAGCATTTTCTTGAATTTCTCCCTCTCCCATACACATCCAATAAGCTGCCACCCCCTGCTGTTTCTACCTATGAAGCATCTTTTATATCTGACTCCTTTTTCCTACTCAAACAGCTACCACTTTAGTTCATGCCCTCATTATCTCTCACCTACATGATTGCAAAGGCTTCCTGAAGCTGATTTCTCTTCATCAAGGCCTTCCCTTCTCCAGCCCATCCTCCAAAATATTGTTAAACTGATTTTCCTTTAACAGGACTTTAACTTCCTTTAACAAAGACTATCTTCTATGGTAGGAGCAACATCTTAACAATTTCCCTTTACCCATCATCCAGTCCCTCTGTGCATGTTGGGCTAGTTTTTCTTTAAAAAGTATTGAAACCATCCTCAAGACTTGATTGGCTCAGGGGACTAAAGTCACATTCCACTGATATAGCTTCCTGAATAAAAATCAGCCACAAGGAACTCCAGGTGCTGTCTCATGTTTGGCTGATGGATAATCATAGGGCAACTAAGAGGTAGGTGAATTTTGTTCAGTTGAATCAACTTAAAGGGTCCTCAATACATATTCTTGCTGAATATCTTTTCTTCTGCTAAAGCTAAGTAGTCTGCCTTTGTTAGGGCCTGATAAAGTGTCTCATTTCATCCTAATAGTGAACACTGACTACCATGGGGCTGTCCTCAGTCACACTCAGCCTAGAAATCAGGCCTAGCCCAGAATATTCCCCTACTCAATAAACTCTGGTGGCTTCCAAGAATCAACTGTAAACTCCTCTGTTTAGCTTTTAAAATCAATCAGAGTTTTGCCCCAATCTACCTTTCCTGCCTCATAATCCATTACTTTTATCCCATCCTCTTTTTCCCCCCAGACAAATGGGTCTTTTTTGATTTTCATGTGATAATGAATCTCTCATCTCAATGACTTTGCATTAGGGGTATCCATGGCTAGAAAGCATTCTCTCCTTACCTCCATCTCACAGAATTTTTCTGTTCTTTCAAGATTTAGCTCAAGTACCACTTTCTACTTGAAGCCTTTCTTGATACCCTCTGATTATCTGTGCCTTTCTCCCAAACTGCCTTGTTTTTATTCTCTTTATATTTATTCCATAAATACTTATATATGTCCTTGTTGTCTTCTATTAGAATACAATATCCTTTCCAGCAGGAACTGTTTCATTTATAGTATTTGTATCCCTAGCACACTGACTTGCATACAGTGGGCATTTAATAAATGGTTTAGTGAGTACTGACTGATTGAATAGTAGATCTAACTGGCCTTTTGGGGGTGTTCTGGACTGCCCAGATAAATCTTGATTACTCAAAAATATTTATTACAGCCTACTACATGTAAGACAGAGGATGGCCTCAAACACATCTGGCAGATCCATGGAGTATCTGTGATAGGATGTGGGAAAGAATTACATAGCATATGATGGAGTTAGAGAACTTTCTGTGCATCCAGGTTGGCACAGTTGGACAAACTATTCAAAATGGAACTTAAGCACTAAAATCTTCTAAAGAAGCCAAGTAGTGATAATCATGAAGGTCAACACAGAGTAAACTGATGGAATATTTGGGAATCGTTTGAAAATGTTATAAGTAATGAGAAAAAAAAACTTTGCATTTTTAAACAATGAATACCACACAACTGGTAGTGTATATGTGTTTTGTAATGTACTTTTCTTCTTATTTGGGGCTCTTGTAAGTTAGGTAGGGAAGGCATAAATTATATGTAAAGTGCCAATGGTAGTATCATCATTATTATTATCATCACCCTTCTTATCTCCCTTTTCCAAAGAAGGAAACTGAGGCTCAGAGAAATAAGGAAGCTTTTCAATCTTCAGATAGCAACTGATGAGAGAGGCAGGACTTGAGCCCAAGTCTGGTGCCCTGCCCCACATGACTGCTCTAGGGATAAGCATGCATGCGCACATGCATGCATGTACACACATGCACGCACACACACACGTGCAAACACATACACTTGGATAAGGCAACCATCTTGCAATCTTGTGACTGAAGTCAATGGATGAGGATAATTTTTCATTTTTAGAAAGTAGAGAAGAAAAAACATCCGTTTAAACACATTTCTAAAAAGTTAAAATAGCTCTACAAAAGTGTCATTCTAAACATGACTGAACATAACATTGTTCCTACCTTTTCCCCTCGTTCTTTGGAAACTTGTCTTCTTTCATTTACATCACATTTGTTTCCAAGTATCATCTTTTCCACATCTGCAGAGGCATGCTAAAGGAAAAAAGAGCCAACAGGATCAGGAAAAGTTGAGTTTTTATAAACTTTTTTCAAGAATTCTAACTTTTAGCAGTTCTCCAAAAGCATAACTGGCAGGGAAGGAACAAAACTCTCTTAACGTGCTTTTGGTTGTATAAAATATAGCTATAGAATCTGAACATGTTCAGATGCCAAACACTAAGTCTAATAAGTGGTATGCATGAAGTAACAGACAGAATTGGATTAAAACCAATTTTCCTCTTCATTTGAATAAAGGGGATGAAAAAGGAAAGGCTCCTGGATAACATGAAGGCACCAGTCATGTGAATGAAAGATTGTATTCACTGGAAATTTCAGCCAACTCTCTTTCATCAGTACAGTAATGGTTACGACAAAAATCTTGAAGTATTGTAATGTTAGATCCCAAGGTGTCTGATCAAAGATATATTTGGTTTAGTTCGTTTAGAGCATATTTTGTTTTGAAAACTGGTAATCCATGGAAGATATATATGCTCATAAAATGGATCAGAAACTTCTAGAAAGGTGGCATTTCTGTTTCCTGTAATCATAACAAGAAGAATCTCTAGATATGGCACCAACAAAGATGAAGGGGGAGGGGGACAGGAAACAAATAATCCGCCATCTAAATACTGCATCTATAGAGCAACTTACAACTTACAAAGTGCTTTAACATACATTATTTAATTTTACCCAGGCAACCCAGTGAGATTAGGGTAGAAATTATTTTCTACACAAGGACACTGAAGTGCATTAGGAAGTTACTTGTCTGAAGTCAAACTATCAGTAAAGTGGCAGAGCTAGGAATTGAACCTAGGAGTCCTGATGTTCAGGCTAAATGACAAAAGCAAGTACAGAGAATTAGTGTTAGTAACTTCCAAAGAAATTATAGAATCCTAGTTCTGGTGATAGCAAGACTCTCAAAAATCAATTTAGTATAGCTTTCTTATTTTATAGATGATGAAATTGAGGCTCAGAGAGATTAAATTATTTGTCTAAGATCACATAAAACATTTGATTCTATTCAACAAACATTTATTAAGCATTTGTGGTCTAGCAAAGTGTAAGACACTAGGGATATGAAATGAAAAACAACAGCTTCTGTTCTCAAGAGCTTACCACATGTACACAAATAACAATAAGACAAAGAACATTATATGGGCAAAGGAGAGATCCAGACAAAGTGCTCTAAGAAAATTTGGGGAAGGAAAGATTATTTTTGTTGGGGTAGCAGAACTCAAGGAAGGCTTGAAGGAAGGAGAATCCAAGCTAGACCTTGAAGAAAGAGAAAGATTTCAGATGTAGAGACATTTTTGGAAAGGAGGATGGCTTATGATACTGACCAGGGAGAAGTCTGGAAGAGATCAGAAAGAGGAAGTAGTCCATTTTGGTTGGAATATAGAGTACATATATAAAGGGGAATAAGAAGGATGGAGAGGTCAAGTGGAACTTAAAAAGTAAAGGGTGCAATAAAAAGTATATGAGTTGGCATGGTTTTTAGAGGAACTAAAACAGGAATGAAGAATGCGATGAGTAGACCTGAGGTAGCAGAGCCTCAGTAGTGACGACAAAAGCTACACTAGGTGGCTGCAAAACTGGGTTATTGTCAGAACATTCAAACAGATGACAATTTCATAAGAGAAACTCAAGAACCTAAAACATAGATCAAGGAACATCATAATGATTCAGTAAGGGTACCAAAGGAGATAGGAGGCAAATAAGTATGGGAATAAGAAATAATAAGAATGAAGAAAGCAGGGCCAAAAGAATGTATATACTGGGTATAATTATGTAAATAAAAGCAGTAATGAAATGGGGGGGAGGGGGCACGGACCAGAAAAGTTCAAAAGGATCCAAAATAATAAACATGGCTTTTACTATCACTTTGTAAAAATTAATTTAAATTGAAATTGAAAAAAACTACAAATACTAGGGGTTTACAGTTTTAGGTATAATTTTTTATTTAGCTCTATTTGCATATTAAATTTGTTAATGGTTAAATTTAATTTTCAAAAAGGATAAAAAAAAGACAGAAAAGGCCAATACCATAGAAACCATGCTATGGGAAATTATTAAAGGAACATTTTCTGAAACTTATGGATGGCCTCAGTCTGAACATGAAGAGGATCACAGAGTCTCCTCCATGAACCATCCTCAAAGACAGTCCTCTAGACACTTACCTGGCAAGTTTGCAAACTTTAAGAGACAAAGATGGCATTTTCCAAGCTGCCAAGAAGAAAGGAGAGAACATTTAGAGATTCAAGGATAAGAAATGACTTGGGATATGCCCCAAAGACCTTCAAGAAGAACAGGCCAGGGGCCAGGGGCCAGGGAAGGGAAAGGGAGGAACCCAGAAAGAACAAAAGAGGAGTAAGAGTTAGCCCATTAGTACCGTACCAAGTCAGAACACACAAACAGGTGACCCTATTTCAAGCCCATTTTTAGAATTGGAGGAACTACAAGCTGACAAACCATTTCAGGACTTTGAGGAAATGAAGAAATACTTTGTTAAAGTCTCACAGCTATAAAGATCAATAAAAAAAGCCATGGAGACCTGAAAAATAGACATGACATACAAGAGATAAAAAAGGGTAATACAAAAAAAACCACCCCAAAACAAAAATATAAGTGTTAAAGAATAGAAACATAACAAGGATGCAGAGGGTAATTAGCTTCCAAAACTAAATGCTATGTTATCCCTAGATAAATGTAAAGGTTTGTCTAGTTGGCAATAAAAAGCAATATTTGGAACTAAATATGTATAAAATCATTTAAGTTAAAAATGTTACAAAGTGAGCAAAGTGTTTTAATCTGATTTATGGGAAAATAATTTTAGCTATAATCTCTAGAAATTGAGTAAAGAGAAGAAAAACCTCAGAATTATAAAGAGGAAACTTAGAGGTTAGGCAGAAACCCAACCTCACAGTAAATGGGCTGGGAAAGTCATCATTTAGTTTATTTTGTCTTTAACTTTACTCTATTGTCTGTGAGAGCAATGGATTTAGATTCAGAAGAGTTGGATTTTAGTTCTGGCTCAGTCACTTATTTGCAAGATGATTATATTCAAATCACTGTTCTTCTCAAGGCCTTAGTTTCCTTATCTGAAAAAAGAGGGATTTATATCCAATCTTTAAGGGCCCTTAGAATTACAATAAAGACAAGGATGACATAGATAAAATAAACTAAAGAGCAAAAAGCACCAAAACATACAAAGACACAATGTAACATTAAACATTAAAAATCTAGCAATATTGAATCTCTCTGGCCCAGATGACATAGCAACAACAACAAAAAAAGTAATGAAATACTGTAATTTGGACAAAGAGAGGAATACAGAGTTAACTAGGGACCATAATATTAGAAAATAACTTACAAAGAAGACAAAGAATTAATAAATAATTAAAGAACTGAATAACACAATAAATAAGATGCAGTTAACTGACATGAGGAAGAAGTGGCTAAGTGACGGAGTGGAAGAAATATTGGCCTCTAACTTGATGTGCGACTTCAGGCAGTTACTTCCTTCCCCTAGGCCTTAGGGAGTTGGATCAAATGATCTCTAAGGCCTCAGTCAGCTCTAAATTCAAAGATATTATACTAGGACATAAAAACATTCTTTGTAAGCAGAAAAAAGGCAGAATTCTATACACTGTATTTGCAGGTCACACTACATTAAAAATAGAAATAATAAAATACAATTAAAAGGCACCCAACCAGGGGGCAGCTGGGTGGCTCAGTGGATTAGGAGTCAGGCCTAGAGATGGGAGGTCTTGGGTTCAAATATGACCTCAGCCACTTCCTGGCTGTGTGACCCTGGGCAAGTCACTTAACCCCCATTGCCTAGCCCTTACCACTCTTCTGCCTTGGAGCCAATACACAATATTGACTCCAAGACGGAAGGTAAGGGTTAAAAATAAAAAAAGGCACCCAACCACATGGAAATTTAAAAAGTCTTAAATTTAAAAAGAAAAATAATAAAACTAGGAATGGTAATCATTGCTCTTAACCTAGGACTTGACTTTCTCATTGGGTAAAATGAAGGAATTGGACAAGACAAGTAAGGGTAGAGGAAATTGCACAAGATTTGGAGTAAGAATAAGGTGAAAAAAAAAAGAATGGATAATATAGAATATGAACCAAAGGCATTTAGAATATTACAGTATATGCAAAATCAAGAGCATAAAACACTGGGAAAGGATTCTTTACTTGAAAAACAAAACCAAAAAATCTATTGGGAAAACTGGATAGTAGAATGGTGAAAAATGGGATTATACAATCTTACACCATATTGCAAAAGAAATTTGGAATGAATCAATAATCTAAATATTTAAGAAAAAAACTGAATGGTATTTATTCTAATTGTAAAGAGGAGGGAAATTCTTAGCTTTCCAACAAATAGAAGAAATTATAGGAAACAAAATAGATGCATTTGATCATATTGATTTTCAAAAAGTTATTAAGCACCTATAATGTTTTTACAGAACAAAGAACAATGTGTCTAGAATATAAAGAAAAGAAACAGAATGGAGAAAAAAAAACTTTGCCATAAACATGTCTGATAAAAATCTGCCTTTCAAATCTATAAGACTTTTATTATTTATTTAAATAATATATATTTAACTAAAAAATAAATAAATATTATTATTTATTATTCTTTCCTCAACAAGCAAAAAGGTAGAAAAAAGTAGCCTTCAAAGGGGAACCCACACCCCCCACCAAATTATCAATAATTACTTAAAAATCTGGACCAATGTTCTAATGATCTGAGAAAAGAAAATGTAAACAATTTTGAAATATGACTTTCCACTTATTCAATTGTTTAAAATGGGGAAAAAATGGCAAAAATTGCTGCTAGTGGAGTTGAATAGAGAAGAGTAATGGACTGGCTGAGAGCTTTAGGAGTCTGAAGGTCTTCGATCAAATCCCACTTAAAATAATTATTAGCTGTGTGATGACTGAGCAGTTTAAATTGTCTCAGTTTCCTCATTTGTAAAATGGAGATATCTATGATAGCACTTACTTCATAGAGCTGAGTGTTCAAAATAAATGTAACAAAGTACTTTGCAAATCTTAAAGAACTATATGAATGACAGTTGTCACTAACAGGCACATGATTGCACTGCTGCAGGAAGCTAAGAATTGTGACTTTTTTGCAAAGCTACAGAGCATTCCACAAAACGGTTTTGTTTAGACCTTTGGATCTAGTAATATTACTATTAGGATCAAATCTTGGGATTTTTTTAAACAGAAAAATATCCTGCAAAATTGTGGAATATGAACACAGCAAAAATATTGTTATGAGACAAGACATTAATGGAGAATTAAATATGGGGAAGCTTATATAAAATTATGCAAAGATAGCAGAATTGAAGAAAGGAAAAATATATGTATACAATATATACATTTAAAAAAAACCAAACTAAACAGAAATTTATAGCTTCACATACAATTTTTTCTTATTTAAATGTCAAGAATGTTTGTTTTCTTAACAAGCTTATCTTTCTAAGCTTATGCTAAAATTAAAAAAGAAATGAAAGTTCTCTCTGAAGTTTCTTCCAGCATTATAATTTAGTTTCTAGGGAATAAAACAAACTGACAGAAAAATAAACAAACAAACAAACTGAAAAACAACAATAATCCTAAATCAAAAAATGATTTTGAGAAAAAATGAAAACACAATCTGATGAACCATTAGCCAAATTGATAAAGGAAAAAAAAAAGAAAATGCAAATTAATAAAACCAGTAGACAATAGCAAATACAAACACTACAAAAATTAGAAAATGAGATTATTATTCTTAGTCCTAGGTTAATACAGTTAATAGAGTAGAAATAGATGATGTGGGGCTTCTCTTTAACCTCCCTTTCCCCTACCCCCAAAAAAGAATTTGGCACTGATAAAAGAAGACAATTTGTAGATTGAAGGTGCTCTTCCAATTCTCCCCAATTTCACAGATACGGAAATTGAAGCCCTAATAATAAAGGGAGTAACTTGGACAAGCTCATATGGCTAGTAAAGTGACACATCCAAACTAGAACTCAAATATTCTAATTCCCAGGTCAGGGCTTTTAAACCATCTTGATTTGCTGGAGATTCCTCCCCCAGTCCCCAAATTATAAAGAAGAAATAATTCCCATTTGAGCTCCAAAGACATCAAAAAAAGGATAATTGGTTACACAATATGATTTTTGAATTAAAATAATATTTTAATTCCCAAACCTAAGAACAAAAAAATGGCAGTTCAAGCATACTTAATAAGCACGCATGCATAAATCCAAAGTAACACACAGGCACAGAGAATACATACATGTTTACCTCAAAATATTCCTCCCTCTTAGCAAGCCAAAATCTCAGGGATAAAATATACAAAATTCTATTCCAATATCATATTTTAGTGACATAAAGCTAGAAAAATGCAATGCAAATAAGAAATTATTCTCAGAATTGACAAAAACCATCAGGGTGGCCAAATTTCAGGACATAAACATTTTTTAAGAGAAATTATTGATGGTAGCTAGGTGGCTCAATGGATTAAGAGCCAGGCCTAGAGGTGGGAAATCTTGGGTTCAAATCTGGCCTCATATACTTCCTAGCTGTGTGACTCTGGGCAAGTCATCTAACCTTCACTGCCTAGCCCTCACTGCTCTTGTGCCTTAGAATAAATACATAGTTATGATTCTTAGATAGAAGGTAAAAGTTTAAAAAAAATAAGAGGAATAATTTATAATGATAAGTTGTTATAAAGAGTTTTATGATTATAACGCATTTAGATATATTATTTGATTTTCACACCAATCTTGTAAAATATTAAATTTATCCTCATTTTATAGATGAGGAAAACTAAAGCCTAGAAAATTTAAATGACTTGCCCACAGTGACAGTTAATTAGTGGCAGAGATGGGTTTCTAACTTAACTCCAGTTTCCTACCTCAAAGTCCTATGTTCTTTCTATTCTTCAGCCTGCTTTTCTTAAAAAAACAAAAAAACCCCCAAAATATTGCAGAAGCCTAACTGAAGAACTACTGGAAGTTGTGAATAAAAGGCAGCAGCAAGGTTAGACATTTTGGGCTAGGAAGTCTTTGCATGTGGGGCTGATGAACTGTCTGTTCTAGCTCTATCTGGTGGAGAGGTTCATGACTAGAAGGCCAGCTGAGGAACTTCTGTTGGCTCACAATGCATGAAGTTGTGGCCTAAGGTATGAAAGAGCTGTCCTTGGCCTGAAGGCGGTACCAACATTAGGTTGTGGTTAAATATTAAAGTATGAATAAAAGCAACAATAGTAATCAGAATAGCCCATTCCTAGGAAAACAACCTTTGCTGCAAATGCTAGGCTAAGTTGTGTTTTAAATCAGGAAAGACAGTTCTTCTAATCATCTTCTCACAGACATGCATGCAAACCTGCTTCCTGTAGCTGCACTCATACACCTGTCTGTGTATGGTCTGACTGGGGCAGACATAGTGTCACGGCTCATCTACCTTGAATGAATAGACTCTTGAAATTCAACTAAGTTAGCAGACATACTATACCCTGTCTAGCTGCAATACATTTCAACAAACTATATCCCATGAGTTTGAAGGAACGAGAGTATGGTAGAAAAAAGCTGTAAAAATGTTCAGTTTTAAGGTTCCTATCAACAAAGATATGACAATACTTTGTGGGTTTATGACTGACTGAAGTCCTCTTTCTGAACTTCAGGCCTGAAACACCTCCCAGTTAGTCATCAATGCTTGGTGATATACTGTTCCAAGGTCATTTTTGTCTAAGGAGTTTAGTGTTCTGGGAAATCAAGAGAAAATTCCCAAATTATAGCTCAAAAATTTCAGATTATTAAAGCTTTATTGGGAAAGGGAAAAAAAAAAAGGGTATTCTGTGGCTTTGCACTCCCCAGAACCATTTAAATCAGGTTAGAACCACAGTTCATATGTATATAATTCTTTACAATTTCAAAAGTACGAATATTAGCCTCATTTTGTGAATAAGAAGACTGAGAGGTATGGTGATTTGCTAATCTCGATAATTTTATTTTAAGTCCCGTGCGCTTTCCACTATTTGGCATAGTTTATTTCCTGATGATTGCCAAATAAAAATACTAAGGCTAGGATCTTAGCTTATGTAAAATTAAATAAAACTGAATCATTAATTGACTCATGAACATTTAAAAATCCTCAATAATTTAAATGTACCAGTTAACTAACTACCTCTTCGATGTTTCGAATCCAGTTCCGGATATTATCAAAAGATTTCTCGTTGGTGATGTCATAGACCAGCATGATGCCCTATAAAAAGATAAATTAACAAATGCCTCTGTTAAAAACACTAAGAAATTTTAAAAGCCGTACCCACATCCCATTGGAATTCTATGACTTCAACCTAGTATTTACAGCCTTTGCAGCCCTACTGTAGGTGGAGATGGGAATCAGTGAGAAAAGAATGGTTTATGTGAGAGATTTGTACATTACACTCAGCTCAAGCTAAAGCAGAAAAGACCAGAAAAACTGGCTGTAATGAAGCAACAGGGGCTTGACAACAAGCCAAACGGCTGGAATAAATAGGATATGAGTGAGTCCAGCTTGGATTATCTGACACTGTACTTTTACTAAAGAACAAAAGGGTATCTCATCAGCTGGGGGAAAAAAATCACTGTTTTGAATTGTTTTATTATGAACAAATCAATAATAGATAGGAACAGTAGAGTGTAGTGAAGAGAACAATGGAGTCAGGAGCACAAGGTTCTGATCCCTGGTGTCATTTGTTAACCATATAATCACAGGCGAACCAGGACTAGAAGAGCTCTAAGCTCTCCCCAACTCTAAAGCTAGGAGCCTATGATTTCAACTGAGATGAGGTTTAAGGTTAAGGTTTAAGATGAGGTTCCTTCACTTATAAAAACATTAATGGACTAAAATTAGTGAAATTATTGTGAATAATAATAATACTGAGTCTACACTAATTCTGCCTAACTTACTAATGGCTTGAATTTTCAATAACTGCTTTAGTTTACAAAGTACTTTCGTTCTAACACAAAGTAGATTGCATAAATATCATCACCCTCATTTTATAGATGATGAAACAGGTTCAGAGATAGGAACTTGCCCATGGTCACACAAAGTCAGAGGCAGGAAAAAAGATAAGAGGTTTAGAGCTGGAAGAGACCTTAGTGGTCATCTAGTCAATCCTTTTTATTTTATAGATGAAGAAACTGAGGTCCATCGAGGCTGAATGGCTTGCCTGTAGAAAGTGGCTGAGCTGGTACCTGAACCAAGGTCCTTTTGACTCCAAATCTAGCCCTTTTTGCCTGGTACCACTCTGGCCGTCTGACTGAGCCCAGAGTTCTTTTCTAATCCTTCTAAAAATTTCTTTATAAATTTAAAATAACTACATCTCATTTCACATCTCATTTCTTTGTCAAATCATAAGAGGAAATCATCACCATAGCCTTTCGTTCACATATCCTTTATAGCTACATTATTCAAAACCAAAGTTATTGGGGCAGCTGGATGGCTCAGTGGATTGAGAGCCAGGCCTAGAGACAGGGGGTCCTAGGTTCAAACTTGGGCTCAGACACTTCCTAGCTGTGTGATCCTGGGCTAGTCACTTAACTCCCATTGTCCTTACCGCTTTTCTGCCTTGGAACCAGTACATGGTATTGATTTTAAGATGGAAGGTAAGGGTTTAAAAACAACAACAACAACAACAACAAAAACCCAAAGGTACATGCAGGTTGCCTTATCCAAAGGTCTCTATAGCCAGTTCCTTAGAAAGAGATAATTATGATTTAAAAAAAATCAAACAAAACCCATACCATAGCACCTCTGTAGTATGCAGTTGTAATTGTTCGAAACCGTTCCTGACCAGCTGTGTCCCTAAAACAAAAAGATTTGTGGTTTTAGAAATGTATAATTATATTCACTTACCTCCATGAGGAAGGATTCAACAAACATTTATTAAGTATCTATTAAATACAGAGAACTATGTTAGCACTGGGAGCAAAAGAAATTTTAGCTTAACAGCCCTTTCCTTCTGACAGAGGAAATCTGACACACAGCTAACTATAATATAAAATAGTACAAAAGAGACTGCTAATAGGGCTATATGAGGTCCAAGGGGAAAGTAAAAATGATTTTGGGAAGTCTAGACAATATCTTCATGGAGAATACATTTGGGTTGAACCTTAAAGGCCAGGTTGGATTTCAACAGGAAGGGTAGGAGGATGGTATGTTTAAAATGCATCA
The DNA here is from genome assembly GCF_027887165.1 of Monodelphis domestica. Taxonomy (NCBI): domain Eukaryota; kingdom Metazoa; phylum Chordata; class Mammalia; order Didelphimorphia; family Didelphidae; genus Monodelphis; species Monodelphis domestica. The sequence goes on from NC_077229.1 coordinate 82,512,671, forward strand.
AACTATGTACAGAAAGGCATAAAGTAGGTAAGTGAGGGGGTGTGTAAAGGGAAGACAAACTGTCTAGTTTGGCTATGGTACAAAGTCTTATAAAAGGGAATTCTTTGTTCTCTTTGAGTCTACACTTGTGAAAGGGAATCCTTTATTCCCTTTGTCTATTTTGAGTTAACACTTTGGTTAACAATAACTTAAGTACCCCTACCTAGTACCTCACCAGACTGTGAAGACAGGATTAACTCTCCTTTGTCTACTTTTGAATTGAATCAACAAAAGCTTGACCATCCTACTTAGCATTAGGTGGAGGAGCTCTCCACCTTCTCAACTCAATCAGCCAGGAAATGAGAATTCACACCTCTCCAGAAGGTGAGAAGTGGTTCCCACAAACACTTCCCCTGAGCAGTGCTAGGCAATTTGGAAGCTGTGATTGGCCCTTGTGAAAAGGACAAGAAGTCACTATCAAAAGGCCCTGAATTTCTGGGAGGAGGGAAGTCGAGTTCAAGAAAGAAGTTAGTTTCAAGAAGAAGGTCTCCTGAAGGAAGAAAGTTGGTCTCAGGGATCACTCAGCTCAAGTCATTGTCCTGACTTGCCTCTTGGAGGGAACTTGGGTGAGTGGATAGCTGGCTTTCCCTTCTTGTCTTCCGGAGAGAGTTTAATTCCAGTTGAAAGTCAAATCCTGGCTGAGTCCAGCACTAGCGCATATTTAGTTAGATAGGCTAATGTCTTCTCTACCCTTTTGTATTTCTCTACTTTCACACTTTCTACCTCTCTTATAAATAAAAACTATTAAAGGTCATTTCAACTTTGGGCAATAATACTTCGAATTTGCAACCACAATTATTATTTCTAATTTTCATATATTTAGCCTAGCCATTAATTTTAATTCCTATAGTTTATTGAGAGAAACAGTAGGAGATAATGCTGGAAAAGGTTAAGACCTCGAATTTCAGGATGAGGAATTTGATTTTTATTTGGCAAAAGAGGGAACAACCAAAGGATTCCTGGTAAAGTAATGACATGGCTGGGTCTATGTATAAGAAAGATTAATCAGGCAAAAGTATGAAGAACACTTTAAAGGAAAGAGAGAAAGATTGGTGAAGGGACTGAGCTTGGGGAGATGAGAACTCTGTCATCTCATAAGAACAATATATGAATATTGCTGAGTAATGCAAACCAGGGATCATCTATGTTAAAACTCAACAATGGGGGCAGCTGGGTGGCTCAGTGGATTGAGAACCAGGCCTAGAGACAGGAGGTCCTAGGTTCAAATCTGGCCTCAGCCACTTCCTAGCTGTGTGACCCTGGGCAAGTCACTTAACCCCCCATTGCCTAGTCCTTAGTGATTCTAAGACAGAAGGTAAGGGTTTAAAAAAACAAAAACAAAATCTCAACCATGCATATCTAAAACAATGCAAGTATTTAAAAAATTATTAAGTCAAGCCAACATGAGAATTCTAAAACCAAACTTATCTGTTTACAGTATCTATTCATATATTAAAATCTGAGTGTTATCCCATCATAAATGTCCATTTTTGGCAGTAAAACAATATATAAATCATTGGTATACCTAAGCATGCCAAGAATTCATCTACAATATTCTTGAGCCCAAGGTTTAGAGTCCTTGCCAATTTGGCACATATATTACATCATGGGAATTCACTCTCAAGGCCTTGAAAATAAAAACACATATTCTAAGCAAGACATGCCTTAGTTTGAACTTTGTTTTGGGATTTCAGGAAAATGTGCGAAGTAATGTTTTCATTAGTTATATTCCTCTCCTAGGATCTTCACCAAGAAAATAAAGGAGAATATGAAAAAGCTAGCCTGTCACACACTGATATGATCCAAACACAATTTGACAGATACAGACTTTCCCTCAAATTAAATGCAAGTAGACAGGAATGATTGAACAAACCCATGTGGAAGGAAAGGTATATTTGGCCAGCTTCTGACAATCTTGAATGTTATATGATTGAAAAAATTCAGCTTTAAGGAAACCCAAATGGAGTGCTCAGAAAGTCCCAATGACACAAAGATTATGCCCAAGAACCAAAAGGAAAATAGTTCCTTTGAGCTGGGTGTGAAATACAAAACTCTTTTAAAGAAAACCTGTTTGTTTAAGTGACTAGTCAGAGTTGTGTAAACAATTAGACATGGTCAAGATATTTAAGAGGAAGTGGGGGAAGAGGAGAAGCTACATAAGGGGTGCTGCTATGTTTCACAGACAATGAACACTTTTAACTAATGCACTATAGAAATTAAAGGTACTAGCAAATGTAGCAATAAATACAAGAGAAAAATTTAAAACTTAAAAGGGACTCTTACCATATCTGCAGTTTAATTCTTTTGCCATCTAGTTCTATAGTTCTAATTTTGAAGTCAATGCCTAAAAGAAAAAAGTGACATTACTAGTACATTTCAAAAGTTCACTATTGCTTTTGTAAGGTGTTGTCATTACTGCCTCCAACCCCACTTTTCACCTCACTGAAATCAATTGCACAGCTCTAACTCAGCTATCCAAACTGTACATTCATACAAAGTCCCTGTGGAGCTATCTGAATTGGGAACAGAATGGTGAGGATTGAGTTCCAGAAGACAAAGAACCAGGCTTAAATGAAAAGGGTAACCAGAAGAAAGCACATATGGTAAATCAATAGCAAAAATCACAGCAGACAATTAGTACAAAGCAACAGAAAAACCATTACTGCCCTTATACACCTTGACTTCCCCTATATTCTAGAGTTTGAATGCTAGATGCTAATTCTAATTAAAACTCTTTTTTACTTTTTGGGACAAGAATTTAAAGGGACATGTGATCAGAGCTGATGCATTTGTACTGCCCTTCAGGCAACACTTTGTTTCATACCTTTCTTTGGTTTTGTTAATACCATAAGCTTAATTAAGAAGTGTAATTTATAAGACTTAAGAACCATGAAGCCTAATTATAAGGTAAAAAGACAAGATGGTATAATGGATAGAAATGATCTTGGAGTCAATAAGAGTTGCGTTTGAATTCTACCTCTGCCCCATCCCCAAGGAGCTATGTGTTACTGGTCAAGCCATTTAACTTCTCAGTGGCTCTAGCAACTCTCAAAGAATATAAAATGCAGGGTGTCAATCTGCATTGGTACAAGGAGTTTTCCTCTTAGGGAGTTTCCCAAAATGAAAGAAATCACAGGTTCACTTTCCACTTTCCCCTAAGTTAAAAAGTAATAACCTTCTTGCCTATAGGGAGATAAAATACAACAGAGAGTCTAAACTTCACTGAGGTGGGAGCCCCAGTATGTGGGGCCTTAGCTGGGCTTTGTCACTACTCTCTGGGTGACTTGGGCCAAAAGTCATTCTCTCATTCTCTGGGCAGTTTCTCCATCATTTCACATGAAGGCCTGGAATGAAATGATCTCAAGGCCCACTGCTGCTTGAAAAGACTAGGATTCCTATATGAATACCCCAACGTGGATCTCAGTAGTGCTGGTAAAGACCTGGAAAATTCTAAGCTGGAATCTTCAACGAGTAAGTAAAACTGAGGTCTAGGTTAAGCATTAGCTATATCGCTTTCTGATTTGCAGGGAAGTGACAAAGCTTTAACTTCCACTTCTCAAAGGTCTTTAAAGAAACCAGAATGAATTAGTAAGAAAGAAACCTATTTTCAGACTGAGACAAAGTCACTAAACTAGCTATTTTGATTCCCTTCTATAAGGCCTCAGGCCTCTTCAGATTGGGAAGTTTCAGAACCTCCAAGGGGAGGGCAGGGACCATTCTGTCACGTAATCAATGATTTGGAGCTGGAAAGGACCTCGAAGGTCTTTTAATTCAACTCCTTCGTCTCTTTTTATATCCCTTTCCTTTAGCACAGTGCCCAGAACTTAGTAGATATTTAACATTGAATGAATTGAGTTGAAAACAGACAAGAAAACACAAAGAATTAAAATGAAGACCCTAAGATCATACAGGTAGCTAAATGGTAGAACTAACCAAGCCTGTCATAAAGTCCATGTAACCTGATTTAAAAAGTCAATCTTTCCAGTGCACTACTCTGCCTCTCCATTCAGCAAATTTCTGAATGGAGCTAGCTCTGCCCAAGTTACACGAAAGGCTAGCAGAGAGAACTGCCAACAGCTCAATAAGAATCCATTATTCAGTACCTTTCATATTCACAACTTTATTCAACAAGACTCATTTAATTTTAATGCATGAGTTTTCTAAACTGAAGGTCCCTCTATGGGGTAATAGTTGTGCTTTCTGAGCAGGAAGATAGGGAAGTCTGGCTGAAGCTGATTAAGGTGCAGAGCTGATATTCATCTACTTTTGATGACACAAGGTACTATCACTTCATCTTAGCTTTGGGACTACTTTAACCTTACTTTAATGAGAGGGCTGGAAACAGGAACTAAGGTTACTAATTCTCAACAGAATGTCATAAACCATAAAGGACTATACAAATGTGAGCTATTATTAGAGACCTCAGAGAACATCTAGTCCAATCCTCTCATTTTACAGATGGGAAAACTGAGGTCTGTGGAGGGGAAGAAACTTGGTCAAGGGTATGGAATTAGTTGTAGAGCCAATATTAGAACTCAGGTCTTCTAGCATTCTTTCCATTATACTACTGTTACTTCTAGTGATCTCTCTTTGGAAATGGGGAAGTCTGAAAGGAAAAGTTGGGAAGTGAAAGGGAAAAGACATTACAATGGTATTTGGTGACCATCTTCTGGGCTTCCAGACACTACTTCCAATTCTATGGCTGAAACACTTAATGGAGACAGAACTTGATAGGTCCTAAGTACTCAGATTTGGAGTTTAGAGACTAAGCTACTAGCAGAATAGCTCTAGACTGAGAATTTGTGCCTTGTAGGTGCTTAAAAAACCTTTGGTGATAAGCCTTATGACTCTAGTCTCAGCTCTCTGACTACCTATCTGTGTGACCTTGGGTAAATTCTTCTTCTTCTCTGGGCCTCTACTCCCTAACCCCAAAATTAAGGGGGGTGGTACAGAGCCGGACTAAAGGATCTCAGAGGTCCCCTTTAACACTGTGTCAGAGTCCAGGCACCTACGGAAACAGCCCTGGGGGTAATGGGAATGCTAAAGGGTAACCCTGGCATGGAAAACAACATAATACTCTTAGCAAAACCCCTCCTGTCCCCTCTGGCTGACTGACCTCACTGTCAGTCTTTGAACCTGGGGGTAAAGGGCAAACTGATACCCAATAGTCCAGTTCCCCACAGACACTTGGCCCCCATGATCCTGCCCCAACCATCCCAGGTCCTACCTTCCCCCCAACCAGGATCTCCCCAACCATGGAGAATGGGTAGGGGACTGTTCCTCCATCGTCATCCTGATTCTCTTGTACTCCCTATTCCCTGCCAATCCCTTCTGGGGTTTCTTCTCAGTTCCCCTCGAGGTTCCCTCTCGGACACCCCCATCCCGCTATGATTTCCTTCATAGTTCGCCCCCCACCCCAGCCCTGGGCCCTTCTCCGTCACCCCGGACACCTTGTTACCCTGGGTTCCCTCCCGGCCACCCCTGTAGACTCTCTGTTCCCTCCAGTCCCGGTTGCCCCGTTCCCTCTCAATCCCCTAGGGCCCCGCCGGCCGTCCCCGGCCCCATTCCCTCCCAGCTACTCGGGGCTCCGCCTCTCTGTCCCTTGTCCCAGCCCCGCTACCTATGGTGGAAATGAAGGTGGAGTTGAAGGCGTCCTCGGAGAATCGGAACAGGACACAGGTCTTCCCCACCCCCGAGTCCCCGATCAGCAGTAGCTTGAACAGGTAATCGTAGGTCTTCGCCATATTACACACTATACCTCCTCGACGGGAAGTGCCGGCGGCGCCCCAACACTGGACGCCGCCCTTGTCAATCTGCGGCGCGCCCGCCCACGATTGGCCGAGGTCCCACTGCGCGTCACGGTAGCCTCCGCCCACCCCTCGCCGGCCCCCCAGATCCTTCGGCGGGCTCCGGGAAGGAGATGGGGAGACGAAGCAGGAAGCAACCCCGAGCGTGCCTCCCATTGGCTGGGGTCGTGTTCACTTCGACAGGACGGCCTCAGGATTGGTCAGAGATAGAAACTCACGGTTCAAATGGGAACTGGAGTGAGATGAGGAGGAGGCGGGGACAGAGGAGGGAGGGTGCCGCTAATTCCCCGAGTTGAGCCTAGAGACCCCGCCCTTGCCCTTAGCTGGGCGGGGGGAGACCCTGCCCGGCTCCCGCGCCCCGCGGCAAGGCTCCGCCCCTTCCATGGGGCGCGGGAGGCGAGTCACATGGGAGGAAAGGGCGGGCCCCGGTAAGGGGCGGGGTGCGGAGGGAGCTCCGAGAGGCCCAGGGCAGCCGTTAATCGCTCTCAGCGGCCGTTAACTGAAGCCGCCGGCAGGAGGCGACCAGCTTCACCTTGGACTCCACCGGACCTGGAAGAGGGAGCAATCGAGGCCTGACTAGCTTGAGGCAGTCGGCTGTAGCCCGAACCTGAAGTCTCCAAGACGACTGCCGGGACCCAGGAGACCTGGGCTCCTCCAAGTGGGCGCCCCCCCACCCCACCTACCTCCGAGGGCGTCATTCATTTGTCGGTTCATTCATTCATTCGTTCATTCATCCATCCATCCATTCATTCATCCATTCTGTTTTGTTTTTTTTCTCCCTGAACCCGTGTTTACCTCGAATTCCTTACATGGCACAGGAGCGGCTCCTCTAATTTATTTTCATAAAAAGCTTTCTGGGGTACTGAGAAGTCTGTGATCTGCTCAGGGTCACAGAGCAAATATATAGTATGTCTGGGGCAGAACTTGAATTCAGGTCTTCAACTCAACTTTGATCATTAGTGTAAGGCCAGACTGCATCTGTTGGTACTTATGTTAATTCCAGTGGAATTGAAGTAAGGTCCTTTTCCCCATTTGTGAGAATTTATTTTTCATCTACTATATTAGGGAAAATTACTGAATGCCAGTGTCTCTGGGTTCTGGGTTAGAGATACCATCCAGTCTGCTACTTTTTTCATTTTCTTAGGCTTTGGGCATCCCAAGAATGTCTTCCTTTTAAAACAGAATTTGGTTAATAAATGGAGACAAAAGTTCTTTTCCTGGGTATGTGACTTGATCATCTGTGGGGTTGGGGAGGAGTGGATTGGTTGATACTAATTAGCTATCACCAATTAAAGATGTGTAGGATGATCAAGGGAGGGGCTGAATAATGAGCTTCTAAAAAATCTATTAGACCACCTGACAGTGCAGCTCATCCCCATAGGGAGATAGCTGTGGAAATCTATATCACTGTATTGGTTATGATGTTCATCTAACCAATAAGTCATATAATCAATAAACTTATATTCTTACCCCAAAATTAGTCTCTCAGGATAATTATAACACTTCCTCATTTCCTTCCTTCCTTCCTTCCTTCCTTCCTTCCTTCCTTCCTTCCTTCCTTCCTTCCTTCCTTCCTTCCTTCCTTCCTTCCTTCCTTCCTTCCTTCCTTCCTTCCTTCCTTCCTTCCTTCCTTCCTTCCTTCCTTCCTTCCTTCCTTCCTTCCTTCCTTCCTTCCTCCTTCCCAGTCTTACACTGAATTTTTTCTGACCCACTGGATAATGATTACATCTCCATCTTCAGGTAGTCAACAGGGTAGATGAAAAAAAAAAGAATCACTCTTTAAATAACTGAAGTGGGTGTCCCTTGCCTACAGGGTGACATGAGTACAAGTTGGCCTTGCAGGCCCTCTGCAATGATTCCTTTCCAACTGGTTGCTATAAAAGGAGTTTTAAACATAAACATATACTTGAAATATGAATAGCACCCCCATGATAAATACATTTTAGCAGCATGAAGCAAATTACTGAGTGAGAGAGATTATTGCCTGCCCCCTTCCTCCCACTTAAGGAAAGTGAATAAAAGTGGAATTTGGCTTCAAGGTGAAAGGATGAATTGCATCCCTGTTTCCTTCCCAATTTATTTTTAATGGGACCTGTGATTTCACTGGTATTGTGAACTTCGAGAGAGGGAAACTAATATAGAGAGGTACCTGTTCTGCCCTTAAATCTTGGAGGGGGTGGGCACAGAGGTTATGTGACTGATGAAGCGGCCACTTTGAAATAGTGGGTGCAATTGAACAAAGGTCCTCTTGACTCAGACTAGCCCTATTCCTTCCTTTGCTTCTCCCACAATTAATTACCCTGTTTTCCTTTTATATTAGATTATTATAATAGATGGTTTCACTGATATAAGGAACTTCCAAATGAGGGAACAACCTCTACCAAGCATGTTGGCTCCTCCTCTGTAACTCAAAGTCTTAAGAGAGACTAAAGTGTTGAGAAATTGAATGATTTGTCCAGATCACACTCTCAGTATGTGTCAGAGGCTCAAAGGCCAGCACTAGCCCATGCCACCCCACCTTGCCTATTATTTTTTAATATTTTGTAAAGTCAACAAACATTTGCTAAGTGCCTTCTTAGTGCTAGGTACTGTGATAAATGCTGAGAATGCCAAGAAAAGCCAAAATAGTCTCTGTTCTCAAGCAGGTTAGGGGAGACAATATGCACATAACTATGTATAAATAATATTTTTGTTGTTCAGTTGTGGCAAAGATGCTGAAGTGGTTTGCCTTTTCTTTCTCTGGCTTATTTTACAAATGAGAGAAACTGACAAACAAGATTAAGTGATTTACCCAGGGTCACACAACTTCAGGCCTGGTGCTCTATTCTCTGAGTCACCTGGCTGCCCCATAAATAAAATGTATACAGGATAAATTGGAGATAATTTCAGAAGGAAAGCATTTAACAGGGGACCAGAAAAGGCTTCCCCCCTTTTTTACTTAGAATATTTTCCCACGATTACTCGATTCATGATTCTCCCCCCCACCCCCCTTTTTGTTCTTCCCTATCGAAGATGACAAGCAGTTCCACTGGGTTATACATGTATCATTGTTCAAAACCTATTTCCATGTTATTCATATTTGTAGTAGAGTCATCTTTTAACATCAAAACCCTAATCATATCCCCATCGAACCATATGATTGATTATGTTTTTCTTCTGCATTTCTGTTTCCACAGTTCTTTCTTGGATATGGATAGTGCTCTTTCTCATAAATTCCTCTGGATTGTCCTGGGTCATTGCATTGCTGCTAGTAGAAAAGTCTGTTACATTCGATTGTACCACAGTGTATCAGTCTCTGTGTACAATGTTTTCCTAGTTCTTTTCTTTTTACTCTGCATCAATCAGGAAAGACTTTTTGAAGAAGGTAGTATTTAATTTTTTTAATTATCATTTCATTTAATTCAAAGTTCACAAATCGCATATTAAAAATTGAAAGGAACTGTAGGAATAAGAAAAATTTAAAAGGCAAGATTTTGAAATGCAAAAAAATAATATGCTTAAAAATTCACTTACACAACCAAAACCATTCTTCTCGATTAGGTTAGGCCCAAATTCTTGCTTCAAGTTTCATTCCAAAGAATATTTTATTTAAATATGTATGTGGTATGTAAATTAACGTGTTAATGTTTGAAAATTGGTAATATGACTGGCATAGACCAAATGATGCTGATAATATAGTTGACTGCTGAGGATGTTTAGAGTACTGAGATAGTTCAACCTAAGGCACACTTTTGAGGAGGAAAAAGATACCTGAGGCTTTTCTTTGTACCAATGAAGTTAAGATTTCTTAAGTATAAGTCATGAGGAAGCACTTATTAAATGCAACCTGAAACAACAAATGGTGAGAGGGCCTGAGTTATTAAGACAATGGTTTACATCCCACTTTTAACATACTGGTATGGACCCCATTCAAGAATCTTGACTTTTTAGTATATCAATAAAGTTTCTAATACTTTTAAGTTGTAGGATAATTGCCATTCTGTTAGAATTTCCTCACCAATCTTAATGGGAGTTATTTTTTTTTCAACCCTTTCTTGATTCCATGGTGAAAGAGGCTAGGAAATGAGGGGTTAAATGATTTGCCCAGAGAAATATCTGAGGTCGAATTTGAATCTAGGACCTTCTCTCTCTAGGTCTGGTTCACTATCCACTGAGCCACCCAGCTGGCCCAGGATTTTTCTACATCAATGAAATCCAAGGTCTACATTTATAAAGAAACACACAAAACTAAAAGTTTGCTATTTCTAGCACTGGTTTTGTGAAAAATTTCAAGGTTGTCATATTTTTGCCTTTACTTTTAAGGTCTACTTTAAGCAAACTTTATTTGTGCAGATAAAAGCCAGTAAAAATATTTAAGGTTAAAAACAACAACAAAAATACCATTATCATCCATTTGTAGGTATTTCAGCACAAAATCTAGGCAAAGGGACTAAAAGGGTTAACTTGAGAGGATCCATGTGCAGAGAAAACTATTACAAGGGAGGGACAACCTAAACTTGAAGCTCAGGAACTATCGGAAAAGGTCCATTTTTCCATTAAACATGTAACTATCTTATCACTCTTTTAGGGAAAATTTTTAGTTTCATACTAGTGTTGCCCTGTTAAGTCAGAAGCTGAGGTCACATTTTTCTCTCCTATTGTTTTTTAAAGAGGAGACAGGGATGGAACATTAATTATGTCTCAACAGACAGCTCTTTTTCTTTGAGAGAGAAGTTGACCAACCTCTCTATGGTTGATTCTAATTTGCTCTTTCAAATCTAGTTAGGCTTATCTCAGTGTCTCTCTGTCAAGAGGATTTGATGGTTGAACTTAAGAAAACTCCTTATAACACTTAGAAATCAATCACATGTTAGATAGTAAGTGTATATGAACATATGTGTGTGCAGATAGAAACATGTAATCTGTTTTGATATAAAGAAAAAGCTCTGAGAAGGACCTGAGGGAAAAGTACAGTTTGTGATGTCTTTTTGCTGCTCAGTCCTTTATGATTACTTTTTGGCCATGTTGGTTATGAATTAAGTTCTAAACATGTTGAGTTTAAGATGCCTGTGGGGAATCCAGTTCTAGATATGCAGCAGGCAGTGGGAGATATAATAGAAGTCAGGAGAGAGGCTTAGATTGGATAAATCTAAGAAATGTTTACTTAGAGATAATAGTTGAACCCATGGGAGCTGATCACCAAGCAAAATAATTTAGAGTTAGAAAAAAGACTAAAAGGAGGAGACAGAAGGCGAAACAGGAGACTTGTGTTATGAAAACAAAAGATAAAGTGTTCAGGAGAAAAGGGTGATCACAGTGTCAAAGGCTGCAGAGAGTTCAAGGAAGATGAGGATTGGGTCAGCAGGTAGGTGCTTTAGTGGACGGAAAGCCAGGCCTGGAGATGGGTTCAAATAAAATCTGGCCCTGGACACTTCCTACCTATTAGACCTGAGCAAGTCATTTATCCCTAATTATTGAGCCCTTGCTGCTTTTCTGCTTTGCAACCAATAAGGGTTAAACAAAAAGAAAGAAAGAAAGAAAGAAAGAAAGAAAGAAAGAAAGAAAGAAAGAAAGAAAGAAAGAAAGAAAGAAAGAAAGAAAGAAGGAAGGAAGGAAGGAAGGAAGGAAGGGAAAAAGAAAAAAGATGAAGAGTGAGAAAAGACTATTTCATATGGCAAATAAAAGATCTAGAGCTTTGGAAAGAGCAAAGTATAGTTGAACAATGTCAGAAGCCAGATTGCAAATTTATGAGAGTGAGAGGAAAAGAAATAGAGGCATCAGTTATAGATGGCCTTCTCAAGGACTTTAGCTACAAGATAGCAGGGAAGGGCAGATCAAGTGATTTTTTTGAGGATAACTGAGACATGAATGTGTTTGTAGGCAGCAAGGAAGCAACCAGTAGCTAGGGAGAGATTGAAGATTAGTGAGAATGAGAATAATAGAGGCAATCTGATGGAGAAGATGAGATGGAATGGAATCACTTGTGTATATATGGAAACATTTTGCCTTTGCAGGAAGTGCTACCTCTTCATATGAGAGAAGGGCAAAAGATACAATAGTGACAGAGGACATCTCTGTCATGAGAGATAGGGAGGAGACAAAAAAGGCTCTCATTTTCTTTCAGTGAAATATGTGGCAAAAGTTCTTATCTGAAAGGGTGGGGAGAGAAGGAAAGGAAAATTTGAGGATGGATGCAAAGGTTTGGAAAAGCCATTATGGGGCTGTAAACCTCTTAAGGAGGTATGGAAGTTAGAGAGACCAACAAGAAGGCAATTGCAATATTTTGGCAATCGCCTTGCTAAAATGAGGACCCAACTGAATATACTTACATTTACACATCCTTTGAAATAGAATACAAGCTGCTTGAGAATAGAGGCTCTATCATTTTTGTCATTTTTTAGTGGTTGGTATATGATAGACACTTAACAAATGATTGATTGACTGACAGAAATTTAGTGGGCCATGGGGGAAGGGAATCATTACAGGCATAGAGAAGAAAGGGATAGAGCAAGGGCATGGAGGTGAAAGAGGGCTAGGATTGTTTCAGGAGGACAAGGTTTGAATGCTGGGAAGAATACCAGAACAGAACAGATATGAATTTAACAGACGATGAATGTACCTCTACTTTGTCCAAAGCATTATGGGAAATAGAGATGAAGGAAAGAAACTTTCCAGAATCTCAGAATCTCAAGAGTTGGAAAGGAACTCAGGACTTATCTAGGCTAACCTGGATGGGTTTCTTTTACATATACCATGTGCTGACAAGTAGTAATCCAGCCCTAGCCAGAACACTACCACCTCTGGAGAACCAACCCACTGCATTGCCCAAGGCATCCCAATCCAGTTTTGCATAGGTCTTATTATTAGGAAGTTCTGGCTTGAGAAGCTGAAGTCTCTCTTGAACTTGAATCCTGAATTATTATCTGCCTGCTGGAATTCCAGATGCTGAGATACCTCTTAAGGTGTCCACAGTGCATTCATCTTTCTCCTTAAATTTACCCACCTTTGTTAAAGTTTGTAAAAATAGTCATTGACTCTTTTTCTCTCCTGATTCCCTTCTAGGTTTCTCCTTTGTCCTTTTCTGGGAGCTCTCTAGCTTGCCATTGTCCTGACTAAAATGTGACCAGACCTGAACATAGTACTCTAAATATGTTCATCTAGAACAGAATGCAGCAAGTGCTTAATAATTGTTGATTGATGGGGGCAGCTGGGTGGCTCAGGGGATTGAGAGCCAGGCCTAGAGATAGGAGGTTCCAGGTTCAAATTTGACCTCAGACACTTCCCAGTTGTGTGACCCTGAGCAAGTCATTTAACCCCAACTACCTAGCCCTTATCTCTCTTCTGCCTTGGAACCAATACACAGTATTGATTCTAAGATGGAAAGTAAAGGTTTAAAAAAAAATTGTTGATTGATATAGTTACCAGTTGTGGACAACATACCTGTCTCTTTTAATTATTTTTATTGAGGGGGCAACTGGTTGGCTCAGTGGATTGAGAGCCAGGCCTAGAGATGGGAAGTCCTAGGTTCAAATCTGACCTCAGACATTTTCTAGCTATGTGACCCTGGGCAAGTCACTTAACCCCCATTGCCTAACCCTTACTACTCTTCTGCTTTGGAACTAATATATAATATTGATTCTAAGATGTAAGGTAAGAGTTAAAAACATTTTTTTTGACATGCTACTTTTACATCATGCATAATTCCCTATATATCACTCCCTCTTCCTCCCTCCCAGAGAATTATTCCTTAAAATAAAGAAAAACTAGTTAGCAAAACCAACACATCAATCATGTTTGACAGATGCAATGTTCCACACCCATAGTCTCCTATCTACAAAGAGCAGTATTCTTTTTTCCTTTGTTTTAAAGTTTCTGTAACTTTGTTTTTTACATCACCTACATTTCCTAATATTTCTCTTTCTACTTTTTTTCCAGAAAGCAATCCCTTGTAACAACAACAAAAATATATACTATATTCATTCCCTCCCACCTTTACAAAGAAGGGAGGTACATTTTCATATCTCTGCTTTGGTTCCAAGTTTGTCCACCAAGCCTCTTTTAATGCAGTCCAAGATTACATGACTTTCCTGCCATATTATAGTGTTGACTCATGGTGAGCTCGCAGCCCATGAAGATGTAGAGATCTTTCTCAGATGAATTGCTACTTAGCCATGCCTTCCCTATGTTGTACTTGTTTGTGAAGCCGATTTAAAAGTCTTTAGTGTAATATTTTCCATGTAGCCCTATCAAATTTTATCTTATTAGATTTGGCCAGTTATATAATCTCTCAAATTCCTTTTGACTTGACTGTGGCCACTTGGGTTGGGTATGTTGTTGTTCAGTTCTTCCAAATGTGTCCAACTCCTCATGACCCCATTTGCGGTTTTGTTGGCAAAGATACTGGAGTGATTTGCCATTTTCTTCTCTAGCTCATTTTACAGCTGAGGAAACTGAGGTAAACAGGGTTGAGAGCCTTTTCCAGGATCATACAGTATCAGAGGCTGCATTTGAATTCAAGTCTTCCTGATACAGGCCCAGCTCTGTATCCATTGAGTCACCCCGCTGTGTAAAGTTATACCTTTCCCAGAGCAGGAACAAGTTTGTTGAATTGAAATGGAAAGCATTCCCCAGTTCATATTCAACTCCAGTAAACATTTAGTGGCTCTGCCCATTTTCATTTCTAAGCCAGTTCCATCAAAAATCACAGCTCTTATTAGATCTGGACTTTGATGCATCCAATTGAAAGGATTCTCTCCCTTCTCTGAACTCGTTTTCCCTATCAGTATTTTGATACTTATTACATGTTACTTTATATAACTATTTGTAACCAGCTCTTTCTCCCCTATCAAAATATAAACTCTATTAGCGATCATGTCTTTTTTGTAGCTGTCAGTATTCTATACTTGGTAGGCGTTTAAAAAAAACATTTGCAAAGGGATGAAATAATAAATGCATGTTGGACTCGATATTTTGATGATTTTGGTAGTGTACAGAATAAGGAGAAGATTTCAAATGATGAGGGTAATGAGGCAATATTAGTCTACAGGACCAAAATTCTTTATATACTTTATAATTACAGTTTTCAGTGGCTTCCTAGCTGCAATGACTCCTACATAAAAACAAAATAAAGTAGATCTAGATATATCCATTAATAAGTACTGTTTGTTGAGGAAATAAGAATTTAGCAGTTTCATATACCTCCCATCGCCACACACACATTAAAAAAAAACCAAAACTCCAAATAGTTTATGTAAAAATTTATTTGACCAAAAGCTAGAAACAGGTGATACTATTACATATGATACATTTGGTAAAGATCTAAATGAAAAGCACTTGGTTTCATTCAGCTTCACATTTCCTAGTGTGTTTCCTGGGTAGTGTGATGCTTAATAAATAGGAATCAGGACTGGGATTATATGCTAGAAGCAGGGTAATTTTTAATCAGAACTGTAAACTTGAATTTTCATATCTGTTCCACACTACTGTGGAAAAAGGAATGTTTTTAGCACTGAGCTGTACATAAGGAAACAGTTTAGCAACAACAAATAGGTGCAATCTACTTGATTCTCTGAATCCAGTTGAATCAGGAGGTTTTTGGTCTTTATTAAATTGGTCCCCAAAATAGGGATTAAAAATCCCTCTGCAAAGGAAGAAATGGAACCTTCCATTTGCCATACTCTGGCAGTCTAAAATGAAATCAAGACAAATTGAATTGTATTTCTATTTCTCCTTTAGTGATGGTGAGGAGCTCTTAGTTTTGTATTTCTAGCCAACAGATTAATGGACAAAGAAAGTGGCATAGAAAAGGGCTGGAATCTATGATGGGAAGCACTATATCAAGGAGATAGGCCGCCATATTAATTTCCATTGAATTACTGGCTGAATTTATTACTAATGCTCAGCCATACAGTATTGGGAAACAGTCAAACATGGTTCTTTATTTGGAATGAGATTTTCAATTGCATTGTAAAAGTCAACTTCTGAATGCCAGAAGTTGGTAAAGTACCATACTGGTCCAAATATAGGCTGATGTCACCTAAAATGCTAAAATGAAATCTCTTTTAAAGGAAAAAAAAAGTCTAGGTATACAGTGAAAGTAACATCAACTGTAGGCCACATTCGACACTTATAAGCTATCTATATTTGGACCAGTACAGAAACAGAACCTCAAGTATTCATCCAGAAAAAATCTAGATGTTGTCGATTACTTTTAAAAGTATTTTCTCAGTGAGTGCTCAGAGGATGTTTGCCCTGCAGTATGGAGTGGGAGGAAGGACCATGATAATTAGGCTATTCTTTGTGGTTTATGACTTCCTAGAATAACTTTTTCACTATAGATAGAAAGTCCCCACCCATTTTATGAGATGGTTCTTGCCCTTCTGTAAAAAGGCTCAGGGTGACATGGAATGCTTGTGTTCTTAAATCAACCCAGGCACAATCCAGTAGCTCAGCTGGGTTCCCTGCTATTGCCCAGAGTGTACAGAATGCCCTCGATCTTGGAGATTTTGGCCTAAGTTAAATACCCTGCCTGCCTAAGGAAAAAAAAATGCAACTTAAGGATAAAAAAAAAGCCAACTAGAAGCTTTAGTGTGCTGTTGGAAAGAAGGAACTAGATTTAACTGGTGCCCAAAGCCTCTCTGATAACAAATATTGGTCAGGTATTCATAATTTGATTGACATTTCCAGTAAAGAAAAGATACAATAATAGAAGAAACTTCTTACAAGGGAAAGGGACAACATGGATTTCTTGAATTTCTGGCAAACAAAATTTTTCCTTTTTGATTCATATACAGTTAAGTTCGTTTAATGTCTGATCCAGTGTCTGATGTAAGCCCACGTTCTCTTCTTTGGCCTGGGCAAGTTTTTCTAGTTAAGAAAGAAAAGGTAAAAAAATTAAAAAAAAAATTTAAACTCACCCAAGCTTATTAAAAAAACCTCCTGGGAAATTATAGTTGCTAACTTAGCCTAGCAGAAAACTCATGTCAATGACTGTACCTTCATTGTGATGCTGAACTTTCATCAGATAACTTTTACTACTTGAGTGATTTCAAACTTGTGCTTGGTTCTCCCAGATGCAATATTTTACATATTTTTGCAGGCTCTGAAATATTTTTACTTCTTGTTCTTTTGATTAAAAAAAATCACAATTCTGTAATTCATTTTTTTCTCTTTTAAAAGTATTGAAAATGGTCCTAGAGATTTCTAATTTTTCTCTACTGCACAGATATATATATACATACATATATATATATATTTATTTCTATGTGTAGTTCTATTGCATCTCTGTATTAACCTTCAATACTGCAAGGATGCATGATTTCATTGTTGCAGGCATCTCCTCCCCTACAACAGTCTCTTCACACCTCATTAGACAGTCTTTGTGTGTTCTTATGGCAAATAAATAAATAAATAACTTGATGGCTAACCATCTGGTGATAAATGAGCCTTTACATGCTTATTGAGGTGACATCAGGTGACAGACACAGAGCTTCTCACTAGTCCTACCACACTGAAAGCTTTTCCAGCTTGGTAGAACCAAGTCCACTAACATAGGCTTCCAGAGTGCAGTTATCTCTACGCCATACCTTACTAGAATGGTTAGCTATTGAACAAATGAAATACAATCAACTCCACCTCCCCCACAGCAAGGCAATGCAATGACTTCACTTTTAATTATACCTTAGTCATTTTACTAAACTCCTAATTTGGTGGTACAGATAAAAAAAGATAGAAAAATTCACAGGATTTCCATTTAGTACTGTGTTAGAATGAGCAGGAAGAGATAAAATAGTGGTTTGAAAAAGGACAGAGAAAGAACATGGCCAAAGGAAACTTTATGATGCTGGAAGAAGGCCAGCACATTACAGAAAAAAAAAAAGTTTAGAAGTTGGTGGAGAAAGGTTTTTGACTCTTAACTATTTAAACTTTCAAAAATCCTTTGACAAAGCTTGAAACTAAAGGCTATTTACAAAGTTGAATCATCATGGAGTTGGAGAGCATTGCAGAGGTAACACAAAGTACTAGAAAAGACTACTGCATTTGGAGTCAATGGAGTTGGCTTTGTTTCATGGTTCTACTTCTTATAATTTGTATGATCTTAGGCAAGTCACTTTCCTTCTGTAGGCCTTAATACCTCATGTGCAAAACAAGGGTGTGAAATGAGATGATCCCAAAGGTCCTTTCCAGCTTGAAATATATGTTGCTTCTATGCTGGGTGGGCCCAATTTGAAATTGGTTTGACCATGGTTTGACAGCTGGCTTTGGCAACTATCTGGAACAAGCCTGCCTTATGCCCTGCTCCTGTCCTTTCTTTAGCTGAGGTACTGCTCCCTTCACGGAACTTTTCGGATCTTCTATCTCTAAGTGACCACCTTCCTTCTCTTCAATTCTTATGTCACATTTTCTTACTTCCTGCGTCTGTACTTATTAACTTTCATACCTTGTAGGTGCTTAATAAAGGTTTGCCAAACTGAATTATGCCTTGTATTAATAGCCATTTTTGTATAGGTCTTCTACAGTCTCCACTACAAGACAGTAAGTTTCTTGAGGGCAGGTCCTGGGGCTGTTTTTCATCTTTGCATTCCCAATGCTAAGCATAGAACCTCCCACAAAGTATATATTAGCTGCCTTAAATTGAATATCCTTTCTCCTTAGGCAACTGTTGCCATCTTGTGAGGATGAATGAGATATTAACACATCAATTTCATCGATTAGAAAATATTTCTGTTTGGGGGAACAAGTTCTGAAATCTGCAACAGGGTGCTAATTTTAGTGGCTTCCCTAAAACAGTCGTATAAAGGAAGTCCTGCCAGATGCTGAATTCTGCAAAGTGATCGGCCAGGTGTGGCTGTACAGTTATTTCAAAGGGTAATATTTACAGACATCTGGAAAGATTTGTAGGACAAATATGTAAGAAGGGCTGGGCTGGTTCTACTTGGCTTTGTAAAAGAAAAAATAACAACCAATCCCAACTCATTCTTTAGCCTGTCCAAATGCATATATGTAATGGGAGTGGGTAGAACATATGCTAAAGGTTAGAGTGAAATAAAATGATTATTAGGGAGAGGCAAATGGAGCTAAGAGGTGGAGGGGTCGGAAAGACATATAAAGGAATTTAGGATTATTGTATCTTCTACTACTATAGAACTTAAAAAAAAAACCACCCCTTACCTTCTGTCTTAGAATCAATACTAAATATTGATTCTAGGATAGAAGAGCAGTAAGGGTGAGGCAATTGGAGTTAAATGACTCCTCCTGTGCCTGGGGCCATATTTGAACTCGGGGGTCCTACAGACTCCAGGACTCCAGGCCTGGTGCTCTATCCACTGTGCTACCTAGCCACCCCTGCTATAGCACTTTAAAGTTTATAAAGTACTTTCCTAAAAACCACCCTGTGAAGCAATTAATTCAGTATATTCTTCTCTATTTTACAGAAGATGAAACTGGTTTCCAGAGAGGGAAAATGACTTTTGCTATTCAAGGTGGATGGGATTTTGAAGTCTAAACCCTGATAGAGGAGGGTATCTTCCTAAGGTCACATTGCTAGGAAATGTCAGCTCCAAGACTCATACTCAGTCCTTTTGACTCTGTCAGGATTGATAGATTGTCAAAAGAACTAGGGATGGCTGCTTAGTATTATGGAAAGAGTTTGTAGCAAAGAATCCAGGTTTGAGTCCCACCCCGCTATGTTACTAGTTGTATGATGTTCTCTAAGTTTTAGCTACTACTTGTACATGCTAAGACTAATCCACCCTGTGGTTCCTACTTCTTGGAGGTACTGGGAACAAATAACCTTGTAAACTACAAATCACTATAGAAATGGGAGCCATCCTTGTTATCTGAATGTTTCTCTAAATTTAAAGGGCTTAGAAAGACACGTTGATTCCTTTGGAGTCAACAGAAGAAGAAGAAAGCCATATTATTGTCTTTCTCCTAGGACCTTATCATCCCCTAGAAGAATGCCATCCCTTAATTCCCAGCATGCTTTTTATTGCCCTCCTCCATTCTCCCCCCAATACCCCCCCCTCCCTTTGGTCCTCTAGGGGCCAGGGAAATTAATAGTTGAATGTCACTGGAGTCTCAATTTAGGAAGTTCTGTCATGCTCCAAGATTATGAACAGGATTTAATACCCCATTACCAATTAAGATTTGTGAAATGCCTTTTACTGAATATGTGACATGAATAAAAGATGATGAAAAACAAATGAAATGAAACTGAAATGTAGAATTTAAAGAGTCCAATCCCTCTGCCAGGGAACAATCTGCCTTCAGGCTTAAAATCATGCAATGTTAGAGTTGGAGGCAGCCCTAGCCCCAACTCTTCTAACTGATGTGAGAACTGAGACCTTCAGAAGAAGTGACATGCTTAAAGTCATACAGGTGAATCAGAAACATATCTGGGATTCAACTTGGCTGTTGGACTCCCAAATGGAAGGCTTACTATACTTTACCAAAGCAATTTTATACCTGGAAGGTATAAAACATCAAACACACTCTCCATTCACTTAGGGGTGAGAGGTAGAAACCCAAAAATACTGAGAGGCAACTACTGGGGGGAAATGATGGGGCTGGGACAAGGAGGAGTACACCAGAGACAGTGGCAGAGGAAGTACGGGCCATCTGCTAGTTTCCTATTTTAAGTCATTTGTTTTACTAACTAGATGCTAAGTTCAGTTTTTAATCATCAAGGATTGCAATTGCAATCCTCTAGATTTTAGGAACCTGAGAAAAACCCAGTTGCCTTGTTTCAGTTACACCTTTGCACGCCATTATCTGCTCAAGGCCAGAAACTTTGCTACCTTTGCAGTGTCTGCTATCTTTTGGATCAGTGCATCTGAAGTTATTTAGAGACTAAAGAAGGTTCTAGCAAATTTGTATTTATTTAAAAAGGAGCAAGAGGTAGTTTAGGACAATGGACAGAGAAGGTTGGCCTTGAAGCCAGTAAGACAGATTCAAATTTTTCTCTTAACCTCTCAGTGCTCCAAGCAACTTTGTTGCAGAGATGGTACCCTTGCCAGCTTGCCCTGGCTGAGGGAATCCCTTCCACTGGGAGTTTCCCTTACCAGTGAAGTCACAGGTCCAGTCCCTACTACTATCCCTAAGAAGAAGCTTTCTGAATATTGTTTGCCCTTGGGCAAGTCCCTTCAACACTAGAGTTCAGTTTCCTCATCTATTTGGCTTTGGGATGATGCCACCTAAAATACCTATGTCACAGGGACGTTGCAAGGAAAAGACTATTTCCTCTATTAAAGCACTATAGGAATTTGAGCTAGGATTATAAATGTTATCTAACTGCATCAGCCATAATGATAGAACTCTAGTAAAATTCTGTGCTTAAGGGCTTAGGCAAATATGATTTTAATTACTATTTTGTCCAAGAATCAGGAAAGTGCTTTGGAAAATTGAAAGCATTAAATAAATGGGAGTTGTTGGCTTTATTAAATCACCTTTCAGATACATGACTTTGAAAAGAGCCTTTCTCTAAGAGATTGTTTCTGTGTATGTGAGTCATTGAGAAAGGAACCCTGGGGATGGTGCAAAAGTAGTGAGAAAATGGAAAAGAAAGAAGAAAGCATAGATCCAGACTGCTTGTCTTTATTTCAACAGGCCATTTATAGTCATGGTCACTGAAGGATGATAGGAGTGAGCAAAGTAAAGCTGGCAAAGGCCAGAAGCCCTCTAAGAGCCCTGGTCACAGTGAAGAGGCCAAATCCAGGCTAAGTAGGTCAGGAGGCAGGGTGGAAGAGACAGAGAGGAAATGCCCTTTAGAGAGAGGTCATGTCGTTGAGTGCGTGGTCCAGCTCCTCACTGATCGCTTTGTATTTCAGTTTCTGGGCGTACAGCTCGTCTGCCGAGCACAAGGATGGGGCAGAGAACAGAGGGGAGGAATGCAAGGAAGAGAATGCAGGGGGTGGAAAGAAGCAATAACAGATGAGCAATGGAAGAAAAAAAGTGGGAAAAAAGTTGTAAATGAGAGAAAATGAAAGAAATAAAAACAAAAGTTCAAGAAATAATTTCTAAACTGTCTAAAATTAAATGGAGGATTTTGGTCACTGGTACATACCATACTCAAACACTTAGGTCTCTGAAAAGGATAAACTCCACCTCCCCAATTATTTCTGACTTATGGTGGTTAGTTCAGCTATTAAATATCTATATAATATTTAATATATACAACATACATCTATGTATTATATATTAAGCAGATTATCCTCTTTATCCAACTATGTACTCATCTATGTTCTTATTAGACTCTAAGCTCTCTAAAGACAGGGACTACATTTTATTCTCTAGCTGACTTTCTCCTTTCTGCCTTCAGATATCAGAAAACACCATTTTAAAATTCTCGAATGCACTTATATAATATTACATATTGTAGTTATTGTCTCTCTACTTCAGAAGTGTCAGACTAGAGTGTGGCCAGAACCAGATTAAAATGTAATTGGAAAATACTGAACAAATTAAGTTAAAGTATAATGCAACATAGATAATGTTACTTTGTGGTATTCTAAGTCAGTATCCATTTCTACTTGAGTTTGACACCATTGCTCTACTAGGCTTTAAGTGCCTTGAGAGCAGGGATGATGTCTTATTTAAAACTGTTTCCCAAGACTTTGTACATTGCTGATTGATTACAATCTGGTGTCCTTTCTTATCCTCTGAATAAAGCAGCCAGTGATAAATGTGTACAGGGAATCAAAGAATGCTAGAGTTAGGGGGGACCATGAAGATCACCTAATCTAGTGTAAGACTAAAAATGAATACTCCAAGTATTTAAATTTATAGGATTTAATAACAACAAAATGAGAGAAAAAGGGGTTCCTTCAGCTGAGTGAGCAGAGCAAAGAGCCAGAGACCCAGAAGCCTGTAGCCCTTGAGACAAAGGAAAAAAAGCCCTGCAGTGTGGTTTTTAGCAAATTTATAAACAAACCCATGCCAGGGTACAACACAGACACAAGACAAGGGAACCCTGGGAAGAGTAAAGAATGTTGGGAAATGAAGTCCCCAGGGTACAAATTTTTAAAACACACTCTAGCATCTTCATTTTATAGATGGGGACACTCAGGTTCTATGTCACCTGACTATGATTACATCTGTGAGTTAGTGGTAGAGCTACTCTGACTCTACCACTGATTTGCCACTGAAGTAAGGGCTTCTCTCCCTACTCTGTGGAGAATCGTCATACCCTCACTGTCTGACATGGCCACGTGTGGGTGCCGGAGTTACAAGGCAACCTTCTGGGAAGATGAAGCATCCACTGAACCTTCTCTGTGTGACTTCTCCCACTAACTTCCCTTACTATTGATTAGGATTGCTGTTCTCTCCCCAGTTACAGAAGAAGTAATATGAGAGCAAATACTCACAGGATCTATACATATGCCCACTTTTATCCTCCTAGAAGAATACCCCAAAGATCATATTCACAGAATTAAAAATCTAAAGATCATTACCCACTACCCCCTCCTTTTTCTCTCAGCAGAGGTACACTTAGTTGCCCCACATCCATTGCTAGCCAAATACATAAGCGCCACATAAATCACTCCTCTGAAGCACAAGCTACTGACACACTCCACAGAATCCATTTATGGACAATAACCAGGCATCATTGTTAAGATGCTTTGATGCAACACAAGAAAAATGTAACTTGGAAATTGAGGAAAATTCCTAATTCTGGACTGCCTTAAGTTTCCCTTTAACCCTATACCTAGCCGGAAAATGTTTTGTTACCCATCTCCTAAGTAATTGTGATTGATTGTGAAAGCTGATCAAAAGCAACAATGATTCTCTTAGCTGGTCATCACACAGGTCAGGAGGAACTAACCTCTGGATCACCCTGTCTATGTCATTTATCTCTATTATGAATTTCTCTGTTGTAGCAACATGGTAAATGATCATAGAATGTTGATTAAGCAATTTGTTAATGTGTGACATATCCAATTACCTGCTAGAAATCATGTATGTTGAAAAATGTGTGCCAGAAAAGCATGTACTCACTGAAGCTATATAATAAACACGAGCTCTGTGCCAGGCAGAACAGCTTATTGATGCCTGAGCACAAAGGTCTGAGTACTGAGTTGTCTCCCACCTCATCATCATTCATCTAAGCCATTACATCTAGACAGAAAAAGAACACTGGATGAGCTTTCAAAACTACTCTAGTTTTTCAACTTGTAAAATAAAATGGTGATAACAAGTACTCTGAGTTTTAAATATATGTGTAAATATATTTGTGTATGTATACATGTTTATATGTACATATGTATACATTAATATGCTACTATAAATACAAAGTATCCTTGAATAATGTATTTGTATGCTTAGCACAGTGACTAGTGCATAATAGGCACTCTATAAGTATTTGCTACATATAATATTATTATATTTTTGAAAAATCTTGGTAAAGTTTACTAAGAAATCTGTTTTCAATTCTGTGATCTCTTTTAGACCTTAGAAATCATCTAGTCCAGGGGTGCTTAACCTAGGGCCCATGAATTTCTTTAAAAAATATTTTGATAACTATATTTCAATACAATTGGATTTTTTTGGTAAGCCTATGTATTTTTATTTTATTCACTTAAAAACATTATGCTGAGAAAAGGATCTATAGATGTCAGCAGATTCACTGCCCAAAGGGTCTACACAAACAAGGTTAAGGACCCCTGCTCTAGCCCATCTCTCATTTGATGGATGGGGAAACTGAGGACCACAGTGATTTACATATTTTAGTATTTAACAAATGTCTCTTGAATCAACAAGACTCCTCCAGTATCACATAGACAGAACCAGAATTCCTTCTGAGAAATTATAACATAAAACTCTGGGGAAGCTTTGGTTTAATCCAAGCCTATTAAGATTCTTATGAGGAAAGACCGTCCTTCTGAGGACCTCCTCCCAACCTGCTAGCGACAGGGAGGGGACTTCTGAGGAGAAGGGAGGGGGACATATTTAAATGGGTATTTCATACCTTCCAGGTCATCGATGGTCTTTTCCAGTTTTGCAACGGTTCTTTCTGCAAACTCAGCTCGGGTCTCAGCCTAGGAAAAAGAAAGAAAACAAGCCTATTGCAACTAGTGCCGGCACAAGGACGAACAGCAAGTTGTTGTCATGAGCAAACTGACCTCTTTAAGTTTGTCAGATAGAAGCTTGATTTCTTCTTCATATTTATCCTCCTTTTCAGAATACTGTAAAACAAACAAACACATCACAACATGATTTTAAAAGGGCGAGGAGGGGAGATCGATTCCTTACTCCATGTGGAGTAAGGCTTTGAACCACGTTTAGAGAGAAACACAGAACTAGAAGTGGGAGTGTGCGGGAGACAGCTCTAACGTGCTGCAATGGTTAAATTTTCCACGTGAACATTTATACCTCAGAAATCAGCAGCCGCTACAATTCAGAACTTGACTTTTGTTTTGCTCACTTTTTAGGCTTAAGAAAGTGTTAATATTAATAATGCCGATTCAACTTGAAAGTACATGCATGTGTTGTTTTTTTTTCTCCTCAGAGAATCCAGTTGTTACACATTGACTAGCAGACCCTTGTATTACTCAATAAACATTATTTGAGCTCAGCAGGAGGGCAGGAGAAGATCAGGGAAATGTCATCACCTGAATAAAGACCAGGTGACTGTAGGCTAACAGTAATAATACTAATTACTAGCACTTTGTAGTGCTTTATGGTTTGCAAAGTACTTTATATCTATTAGCATATTTGAGACTTGCAGGGCCCCTGGCTAGAAGGGGAGACTTCAGAAGCCATCTAGTCTAACTCATCTCTGAACATGAATCCCTTCTACATCCTATCTGAAAAAGAGTCATCCAGGCTTTGCTTGAGGTTTCCCTGTGAGATGAGCCTACCACCATCTGAGGTAGCCCATTCTAGGTTTGGATATGTTGTAGATCGTTAGGAAATTTTTCCTCCTATCAAGGCTAAATTTTTCTCCTTACAATTTCTTCCCCTGATACCCTTGACCTTCTTGGGCAGAGTAGAATAAGTCTAATCCCTCCTCCAAAGGACTGCCTGAAGATCTGAAGACCCAAAGTCTTCTCCAGGCTTAACACCCCTAATTTGTTCAACTAGGTCTCTCGTACGGTATGAACCCAAGGTCCTTTCCCATTCTCATGGCTCTCTTTTGGACACATTCCAACTTACCACTGACCTTCTTAACAGGAAACTCCCAGAGCAGAACCCAGTGCCACAGAGGTGTGTGACAGAGCACTGTCACCCACTTTGCCCTAGAACAGACACCACTATGAATGCAGCCCAAGGTCACTTCCCCTTTCTTGGCTGTCATCATGTAATAGTGTTAACTCATAATGAACTTGGAGCCTGCTAATCCCCCAGATTTTTCATTTTTTCAGGTGAATTGCTGCCTAGCTCTGCTTCCTCTATCACGTACTCGTGAGGTTGACTTTTTGATTCCTTATGAGTACTTTATATTTCCCCCCATAAAACTAATCTTTTTCGATTTGGCTCAGTGTCAAGATCTTTTACAATGCTGCTTCTGTCATCCAGTATGTTTGCTTGTTCTCTCGCTCTCTCTCTTCATGTCATCTAGTAAGTTTAATAAGCATGCCATCTGTACGTAAATGCCTTTCTCCCTAAACCTGTTCTCCTCCTTCGGATTTCACTCCATCTCTCTGTGGTACCACCATTCACCTCGGGCTCCCATGTTTGTAGCCTTGGGATTATCTTCGCCTCTTATCTCTCCTTCACTTATATCCAATCAGTTACCAAGCTCTGCAGTTCTCAAAGTCCTCAAATCTGTTTCCTCCTCTCTGTTCCTCCAGCTAGCACCCTGGCACAGATTTTCACTGTCATCTGCTTAGAGCCCTGAAAGAGCCTTTTAACAAGTCTTCCTGTCTCTACTTTCCCAAACCCCACTCTCACCCCCATCCAAACTTTTTTTCAAATGCTTCCAGACTAAATTTATTTTATTATTAATATCTTTTTTACTTATTAATATTAAAAGTTAATTATTAATATTAATCTCATCGCCTCACTCTTCTGCTCAGAATTCTCTCCTTGCTCTCTATTACTTATCGAGTACAGTCCAAACTCCTTTGTATTCCAAGTCTTTCATAATCTGGGGCCAATTTATCTCTTCAGGTAAATTCTTCATATTTACCCCCTCTACTAGGCAAGCTGGCTTATTTCCCTTCTCCTGAACATACTCTACATTTGCCCAGCTTCATGCCTTTGCTCGCGCTGTTCTTTAGGCCAGGAATAACTTTTTTCTTCTTTTTCTCTGCCTCCTGAATCATGACCCATACTTTTAAAAAAACCTTTTCTTAGAATTGATATCAAGTATTGATTCCAAGGCAGAAGTAACTTGCTCAGGGTTGCACTGCTAGGAAGTGTCTGAGACCACATTTGAACCCAGGGCAACTTTCATCTCTAGGACTGGTCCTCTACCCACTGAGCCACCTCACTTCCCCTCGTGATCCATACTTTAATGCCACTCTCTATGTGAAGTCTTCATTGCTCTTCTCTTCAATTCCCCACTGGCTAATACCTCCTCTCTTAGACCTCATTTAACATCTTTTGTGTCTACTGGGCTCATTATGTATTATAGTTCTTTATGTTTTTTATCCTCTTACTAGGCTATAACTTCATGAGATTAGGAACCAGGTTTCATTAAAGCTTTGTGCCTTGTCTGAGCTCTGAACACTTAATATAATGTTTAATTAATTAAGCAGAGAAGAAATATTTTTAGAAGGTAGAATTTCTCTACGAAATTGAGAAGAACCTTGAGAAGTTCTCTGCAAATTGTCTCTATGAAACTACCTGAGAGATTTGATTTAAAATACTCCTATTAAAAAGTGGGATATTGGTAGAGCCTTGACTTTGCCACTATCTAGCTGTTTCCCCTTGAGAAAAACCCATAACCTCTCTGGGCTGCAGTTTCCCCATCTGGTGAATGGGCATATTAATAACTGCCTTCCTCACAGGATTTCTGTAAAGATATGTGAAAGGGTTTTGCAGATTATAATATTATAGTGTTTTATATATATGTTTACAGACATACATACAAGTATATATAGACACACATATCCACAGACATATATAGGGGAGTGCTAGTAAATGTGATATAAAATATATAATGACACACATTGATGTTTTAATCGACATAATGAATATTTTATCCATCACTTTCTTTTTTTTTTTAAATCCTCACCTTCCGTCTTGGAGTCAATACTGTGTATTGGCTCCAAGACAGAAGAGTGGTAAGGGCTAGGCAATGGGGGTTAAGTGACTTGCCCAGGGTCACACAGCTGGGAAGTGTCTGAGGCCAGATTTGAACCCAGGACCTCCCATCTCTAGGCCTGGCTCTCAATCCACTGAGCTACCCAGCTGCCCCCTATCCATCACTTTCTTAAGTCCAGACAATCAATGAAACAATAAATCTAGTCCTAATTTGTAATTGCTGTGTGGTGTAAGTGCTCACACTGAAAATTTAACAATAATCTTGTGAACTGATATAAGATGGGGCTTTAACCAGCTCTATATATACATATTGTGAATCTTAAAAATTCTCAGACTCTACCTTAGAACAATTTTGGTTAAGGCTGCTATCCCCTTATTTTTCAATGAAGGTACTTAGTTAGGAATGTGGGAACTCTAACATTACTCCACCCATACTTAGGCATACTTTAGGGGAAGATAAAGTTGTAAACTCCTGATTGAACAATGAAAAGTCCCCAACCCATACTTAAAGTGAAGCAAGAACCCTTAAGCTAGTTCTATTTTTAGATCTAATACAAACGGGTGCTAAGTACCTATGAAGATCAAATTAATCAGGCAACTTGCAAAGGACAAGATTAGTCTACTCAGGTATGAATTAATTAAAAGTTTTAGTCTACTCAGGTATTAATTAAGAATGGTCAGTCCTTTGGAAAACATCTATTGTGATTGGTAGACGTAGAAATTTAGGGGAGGTGACACAGGAGAAAATTTTCTTTAAAAGGAAGGAGCTGGAGGGCTCAAAAATTAGTTCAGCTTAGGAAGCTGAATTGGAGTCTCTCAGTGGCTGAACTTAGTTGAGTTGAGGAGCTGAACTGGAGGGTCTCTCTGAACACTAGAGTGTTTCCTGGAACAAAATCTTGTGGTGAGTGATTAAAGACTGACTAGTCTCTCTCTTAAGGCTCAGATGGCCTAGGCCCTTCATACAATATTTCTCTTATTCTTTCTCCTTTTCCTTAATTCCTTTATTTGTATTAATTAAAATCTCCATAAAACCCAGCTGACTTGGGGTATACTTCATATTTGGGAATTTTTCCCATGGCGACCACCTTATTTTTGATTTAACTCAAGACATTGTCTTGAAACCATATTTTTGCAGTCACGGTTTATGGCAACCACTCTTTTGTCTGTAACAATATATATGTGTGTATATTTGTCAGTTATGTTGCTATAACAGTGATGTATATTCAAATATATGTGCATACATATATGCACATACACACACAAACAACAATATAACATCCTGTTTTAGGATGATCCTTTAATCACTGTTTTTGAGATTGAAGTCACTGAAGCTTCTCCTCTCCAAATCCTACTCCTGAAGTCCTTAAACTGTTTGAGTCCCAGGGTAGTTACCATTATAGCAAACTGGAATTTCAGTGAACCTGTAGGATTCTGTATTTCTGCTGTTACGCTTTGGTCTAGAAAAAAGTGCTCATGGAATCCCTCAATGTATTTTCCTCTCTCTATTTCAGTTAGCCCACTTGATGGCAATAGAAGGTGCTGTTACAAATCCTGTTACAAAGACCAGGGAGGTTCCAGGCTTTGAATGCTCTCCTCTGTAGGAGATGGAACGGGGGAGAAAAATCCCATTGGACCTAGAACCAGAGGCATGCTCAGTGTGAAGCACAATTTTCAAGGCTTTTGCCCACTTTTTGATCCCAAATGGCCCCCCAACCATTGCTCAAACAAGGTTGAGCTAACTGCCCACAGGCCAACCAGCCAACCCCTGACCTTCTCTGATGCAGCCTCCAAGGACTTCAGGTTGTTGGTGACATTCTTCAGCTCCTCTTCCAGATCGCCACACTTCCTGCACAAAGAGAGAAGCAAATGAAGAGCCCAGAGAAACAGATGAGGTTGGTCCCCAGTTCCTTAAGGGAAGGAATTATCTTTTTTTGTCTTTCTAGCCTAGTGCCTAGCTCAGTGCCTATTGAATGACTGATTGATTCAGGGTTCTTTTTCACCCAGGGGAATACTCTTGTGGCCAGTGCCCTGATAGGCCAGCCAGCCACAAACTTAGTTGCTGGCTAGAGGATTTTCTTTCTTACTTACTTAAAAAAAAAAAGATTAATTTCCTGAAACATATTTGTTACACACTTATCAAAATGGTATCATACCATGCAAAGGCGTGGCAGACCCAGGAGTATTTGCAGGGCTTCCCTCCCCCCTTTTAGGATTTTTGGGCTCTTGCCAGGGGTGGGGCTGTGAGGCTGCCCAGGCATTGTGAAATCAGGACTGATGAATCCCATCCAATAGCTGGGACTTCAGTGAGAAGCAAGAATGCAAAAGTACAAGATTCTGGGGGACAATGGAGAGACATTTGGGTCTGGTAGTTTAGAGAAGGCAGAGAATATTGGGATAAATGAATGAAACCAGATTTCTTCCATTCATTTCAGATCCTTCGCTAGGCTGGCAATCTTATCTGAGGCAAGGGAAGGTTTGTTTTTTTTAGCTGGTTAGATCTGGATCAAGCTTCCTGCTTCCTTTAGGGACACCGAGAACAACAGGAGAAGGAATGGTGCCTGTAAGAAAGCTGCCCTCCACAGTTTCTCAGGGGGGAAGGTAGAGTTGCTTGTCTGGGGAGTAGAAGTGGCCTTCCTCAGAGAAATGAGACTCTCTTGGAAGCCAGTCTGTATTCTCTGTCCCCTGAAATCAGCACATGGGCTAAGTCTGCCAGGTTAATAAGCACAGACAGCCCTGCAGACTACAATGAACAACACCCCATCTGGATCCTGATCTTCATATTGCGCCATTTCCTAGCAGCGGTACAGCGTTCAGGAAGGGAGCGGGGTGGAGTGAGAGGGGCTGGCTAAGCCTTGAGTGACTCCTGATTATAACTGGATGAACATCAGGCATTCGAGCCATTAAGAAATGAGGAGCCCTCAGGACCCTGTTCTATGTCCTATCTGCTCGCTATGGAGAAAGACAGCTTGGAACGCCGAGAAGCAGTCACTCAGCCTTGGCCCTCATGCTTGCCCATGTGCCCGGGCTCCTAGGACCCTGGTACTCACAGTTCTGACACCTCAGCACGCTCCTCTGCTCGCTCCAGCTCGCCCTCAAGGATGACCAACTTACGAGCTACCTGCAAAGACGGAACCAAGGGCTTGAGCTTCTCCTTACATATGTCACCCTCCCCAACATTTGCCCATTTTCCTAGGTAAAATTTCATCATTTCTTTAGGTTGTGAAGACAAGAGAGCTCCACAGTAGTTATTCTTAAAGTACAATTAAAAAAAAAAATATATATATATATATAAAGAGAGCTCTGTTTTGCAACTTAATCTTAGAGAGTTGCCTGGTGCTCACTGAGGGTTATAAAACTAGTAAGTGTTAGAAGTAGGATTTGAATTCAGGTCTTCTTGCCTCTGAGGCTAGCTTTCTACCCACTTTACCACACTGTCTCACCAAGCATATACATTATTAACTTCACTTGTAGCAGGATCACAGAACTAGAAGCAAAGACCCTTCAGAAGCCATTCAGTTCCTATCCTTCATTTTTTGAATGAGGAAACTGAGTCTCTAGGAGATTGAGTGACTTGCCCAAGGTCATAGAAGTAATGTCAAAGGCAAGATTTGAACCCATGTACTCTAACTCTAGACCCAGTGCTCTTTCCATTGGACCTTATAGAGGAACCTGGCAAAAGCCTCTCTGATCCTTCATATTATACCCCCAAATAGGGCAGCTAAGTAGCACAGTGGATAGAACACCAGGCCTGTAATTGGGAAGATTTAGGTTCAAATTTGGCCTCAGACACTTCCTAACTATGTGACCCTTGCAAATTCCTAACCCTGATTGCCTAGCCCTTGCTGCTCTTCTGTCTTAGAATTGATACTAAGATAGAAAATGGAATCAACCAGTTGTCTGAACACCAGCTATCAAATGGTACTTTGGTGGTTTCATTCCCCACCCCATCACTACCTGCGGCCCAAATGGCCAGCTAGTTTACCCTCTTGTGGAAATGGGCTTACATCCAAATAACTATCTCTGGACAAACAAATATGAAAACATAAGGGGCCAATCCAGCTCACCAAGGGCTTCCTTTAGGAAGGACCCGTAGGGTTCTGTCAACAGCTCCATTTCCCCCACATCCTGTGACACTGGCCCCTAGGACTTACCTCCTCATATTTGCGATCTGCCTCCTCTGCAATATGCTTGGCTTCCTTCAACTGCATCTCCTGAATTTCCATTTTCTCTTCATCCTTCATTGCCCGGTTCTCAATCACCTTCATTCCTCTGTAGAGAGCCAACAGAGACTCCTTTTGGTCTAGATCTTTTCCTTAGATGATCATTTCAAATGATACTCCAGGACTAAAAAGGCACTTATTCAGAACTAAGTTCTAGCAGAGCATAGTAGAAATAGCAGGGCCCTTAGAATGCATAGTATCAGAGCTGGGAGAGTCCTTTGGGCACAGAATATGAGATGGGAAGGCTGCTGGGACACAGAATGTCAAAACTGGGGGAGAACCCTTAGGGCACAGAATGTCAGAGCTGGGAGACCTTAGAACAGAGAATGTCAGAGCTGGGAGAGTCCTTAGAACAGAGGCTATCAGGGCTGGGAGGGAGCTTAGAACAGAGACTGTCAGGGCTGGGAGGGAGCTTAGAACAGAGAATGTCAGAGCTGGGAGAGACCTAAGAACAGAGAATGTCAGAGCTGGGAGGGAGCTTAGAACAGAGAATGTCAGAGCTGGGAGAGCCCTTAGAACAGAGAATGTCAGAGCTGGGAGAGTCCTTAGAACAGAGAATGTCGGAGCTGGGAGAGAGCTTAGAACAGAGAATGTCAGAGCTGGGAGGAACCTTAGAACAGAGAATGTCAGAGCTGGGAGAGAGCTTAGAACAGAGAATGTCAGAGCTGGGAGAGAGCTTAGAACAGAGAATGTCAGAGCTGGGAGAGACCTTAGAACAGAGGATGTCAGAGCTGGGAGAGAGCTTAGAACAGAGGATGTCAGAGCTGGGAGAGAGCTTAGAACAGAGAATGTCAGAGCTGAGGGAGACCTTAGAACAGAGAATGTCAGAGCTGGGAGAGACCTTAGAACAGAGAATGTCAGAGCTGGGAGGGAGCTTAGAACAGAGAATGTCAGAGCTGGGAGGAACCTTAGAACAGAGAATGTCAGAGCTGGGAGGAACCTTAGAACAGAGAATGTCAGAGCTGGGAGAGTCCTTAAAACACAGAATGTTTGAGTTGGGAAGGACCTTAGAATGTAAAACTTAAAATATCATTGCCATAAGGTACTAATTAGAACGTAAAGTTGAGACAGAAGAACATAAGAGCTGGAAGAAAGCTGACAATATAGGATCATAGATTTGGCTTCTTGGGCTGAGGCTCACAGGTAGGAAGGGACAGCCTGTAGCCATACAAACTAGTTAAATATCAGAGGCAGTATTTGAATGCAGGCTTTCCTTACTGTCAGAAGGGACCTTTGAGCCAGAAGTGGCCTTAGAAGTCATCAGTTCCACCATCTGTCATTTTAAATCAGGCTGAGACCAGGTTATGAATTCATCTAGTCCCTCATTTTGTGAACAGGGAAACCAGGGCTTGGGGAGATTAAGTAATTTGCCCAAAGTCACAGAAGTAGTAGTAGGAGCAACATTTTAACTCAGGTTCTCTGATTCTAGAATCAATGTTCTTTCTATGGAACCATAGAGAGCAAAAGCTCCTGGGATCCTTCACTCCTAGTCCTCTAGCCTGAGACCCTCCAAAATAACATATGAGGAAACAGAAGCCCAGAGGGGGATGGGTCTAGTTTATGATCACATAGGAAGATAGTCAGAGCACTGGTATTATATATAGCTCCACTTTCTTCTGACTGCCATTGGGAGGGCCCTTTCCCTTCTACCATGCTACTCTAGGACCATATACAAAACGACATTTCAGCCAGGAGCCCACAGCCTTGAAAAAAATCAGGCCATGCTCTGTGCTAATAAAAATGGAACAACATGCCTGTATGGTACTCTGCTTTTAAAGAACTACTTGTGCCCATTGCCATTAGCTACATCATTACTATAAAATTAATAGATGGCATTCACATAGCTCTTTTAAAGTTTTCAAATTGCTTCATATACATTTTTATTATATGAACTTCATAGCAACTTTATAAGGGAGGTCCAAGAGGTATTAATGGATCCATTTTACTGATGAGGAGACTGAGGATGAAAGTTGTTAAATAATTTGCCTATGATTATTTGCTAGCAAGGAAAAGAGGCGGGGTTTGAATCCAGGTATCCAATGCACCTAATACAATGCCACATTATTTCCCTGATATTAGGGCATCAAGAGGTTGATATGCCTTAGTTCAAATTTTTGGTATTTTAATGAATTCAAAACTCTCTGGAGGACGGGTTCTAGAGCAGTAGAAAAACTTCAATATCTTCTATGACACAAATTAAGCATGATTTCCATTTGTTGGAAGGAAACAAGCATTTATTAAGCACTTACTATATGTCAAGTGCTTTACACTCATCTGATCCTCACAAAAACTCTGGGAAGTAGGTGTTATTATTATCCTTATTTTACAGTTGAGGAAACTGAGGTTAACAAGTTAAATGACTTGGCTGGGGTCACATAGCTAGTGTTTGAGGTTGAATTTGAACCAAGGTCTTATAGACTCTAGGCCCAGCACTCTATATACTGTGCTATCTAGCTTCTTCCTTCATTTTGGAAAATTATTCCCAAGTCAATTTTCCAAATATTATTATCCCCATATTACACGTAAGGAAACCGACACTTGTGGTAGCATGTCTGTAGGGCAAATAAAACTAGGACAAGAACCTGGATCCAAATCCAAGCCCAGCCCCCTTTCCACCATAGCATGGCACCTCTCAAGAATCTTATTACTATATTGTTATAATATTATATTGGGTGGGAGCTATTTTCCCAATATCCTTCAACCTCATCACTAGTTGTGTGACCCTGGGCTTGTCACAACTCCTCTGGACCTCAGACCCCTCTTCTCTAAAATAGGAATGGAGGCCATTGGCATAGGTTATCCCTAAGGCCCCTTCAAGACTAAAAAAAGAAAGGAGTCTGCCTGGGTGATAAGAAGTCAGTCCTTGAAGAACAATGGCGTGGTTGCTTGATTTCTCTTGGGATCCCACCTAGAGGGAGCACTTGAGGAGATCCAAGTTTTAATGCCAGATCGATTGAGACGATTTTTGTCATGGCAGAGAAATCAGATGTAAACGCTCTTCAGTTTGTCAGGCAGACAAAGCCCTGGGGATGAAAGCTTTTTGTTTCTGGATTTCAGACCCGAACCACCCTCAACAAGGGCTGAGGTAGCAGAGCTGACACGGTCATTACATAAGGAACCCATTTAACCTGACAAAGGTTTTCCCTTAAGTGAGTCACCCAACACAGTCTAGGCTCAGCCCCTAGAATCCCTGCCAACTATACAGGGGAGCTGTGGAGTTGTGGAATGGCGACTTCTGCCCAGTGTCTGAAGGAAACAGGAGCTACTTAGACTTTATCAAATGAGAAATTCTTCATGGGAATTAATGCATGTCTTCATAAATTGCCAAAGGACGATCGATAACTATTTATTTTTCTAAGTAAAGGAGGAAGTAATCTCATTTTGCTTAGCCTCACTGGACAGAAGTAGGACCAAAAGCATGGAATAGTGGAAAGAATATTGCTGTTTTTTAGGCATGTGAATGTAGTAGAGACACATTTATTTTTTTGGGGGGGGGGCTCAATTTTTTCATCTGTAAAATGAGATAGGAGGATGGAACAGATGACAGAATAGGCAGAGTTCACAGTCCTGAATTTGAAGTCAAGAGGGCTAGGAATGGGCTCAAATCCTGCTGCTACCACTTACTTCCTGTATGACCTTGGGTGAGTAACTTATCTCCTTTGTAAAATGAGTGCGTTCAACCAAGTGATCTTTAAAATCTCTTCAAACTGTATTTTTGTGATTATATGAACTTGTTGGAAAATTTTTGGCCAAGTGTAAGGAAATGCTTCCATTAATGAGATCTGCTTGACAATGGGGTGGATTGCCTCAGGATCTTGGGTCAAAAGTTAGAAGTGACCCCAGATGTCAGTGAAGAGAGAAGAGTCGGTTTCCTACCATGGGAATCTGGGGGACTGCTGGGCCAGAAGGAATGGCAGAAAGGATTCAGAGGTCAGGTAAGGGATAGGGTTAGATGGTCTTTGTGATCCTATCCAACCTTAAGGAAGAACTTTTTTTTTAAACCCTCACATTCCATCTTAGAATCCATACTGTGTATTGGTAAGGGCTAGGCAATGGGGGTTAAGTGACTTGCCCAGGGTCACACAGCTGGGAAGTGTTTGAGGCCAGATTTGAACCTAGGATCTCCTGTCTCTAAGCCTGGCTCTTAATCCACTGAGCTACCCAGCTGTCCTCTTAAGGAAGAACTTCTAAACAATTAGTCTGCCTCAACATGGAATAAGTTGTTTTATAAAGTAGGGACTTCCTGAACAACAGAAATGTTTCCTCTTTGTTGGGGGATATGGTAGGGAAAATTTGTGGTTTGGGGTAGGAAGTGGCCAAGATGGTCTGTGAAATCCCTTCCAACTTCATTTCTATGGCTCTGATTTCATCTGCTCTAAATCATGCCCCCACCTCCTCACATAAATTGCAGTATGTATAAGATGGAGACCCTTAGGAATTCTAAGAGGAAAAGTAGGTGTTAGAGAATAGTGGGAAAGTAGAATTTTTTCAAGTGAACATTGGCTAAAATTTGCAATTATGGAGTGAGCTCAACAGCAACATGTCTTTCATTCACTTTCTTCTCCTCCTTTCCTTTGTGGGGAGCCCCACCCCCACCCTGGGCTTTCTTCCCTGTAACATGCTGAGAGATTCCTACCTCTCACTCTCATCAGCTGCCTTTTCCGCCTCCTCCAGTTTCTGCAGGGCTGTGGCCAGACGTTCTTGGGCCCGGTCCAACTCTTCCTCAACTAGTTGGATCCGTCGATTCAGAGCTGCCACATCTCCTTCGGCCTATACAGTGAACACAGGCACTTGGGTTAAAAAAAAAAATCCAAATAAAAATCTACCACTGGACAGGAATCCAATTTCAGCAGCTACTCCAGGATACCCCATTGAGCAAGTCCATTCTTGTTCCAGCTGCCCAGACTCTTGGGGGCAAGGCATGAGCTCTGGAGAGAGGGGGTTACTTATTGGGAGACCACAGAAGTGCTCAGGAATAACACACAGTGGGGAAGAGTGGGGTCAGCTCCTCCCCCTGCCATATATAATGACAATAGCTCACAATGAGGTTGCATTTTAGGGCTTGTAAGGTCCTTTACATATATTATCTCATGATCCTGGAGCAAACAAACATTCCCTTCTGATGAGGTTATAGTGGAGAGTCACCAGGTGTGAAGCAATGGACAAGAATGTCTTGTGCTCTTCCAAAGACCAGCTGTCATCCTGGAGAACTCACAATGGACCTGCACAGTGTGAGGTTAAGATCTTCTGGAGACTTCCCTGAAAATGGAAAGTCAGCAATTGTCCCAGAGCCTGCTGCAAGATTCCTCGAGAGCACAGGCATTCTAGCACCAGGCTTTAGCCCAGATCAGATGGGATTTCTGCAGAGCCTTGGATGAGGGTGCCTACTTTGCCGATCACACATTCTTTCTGCTTATATCCAAAGGAAACAAAGCTTTCCTCTTTCTCCCTTCCCTTTTCCACACTCTATCCAAATTTGTCTTCTATTCAATTATTCAATAAACATTTATTAAATATCCAAGTGGCTACCATATTAGAGATGTATACAAAGACCAGAACAAATCATCCTTTTCCTCAAGAAGCTCATTATATAGATAAGTAAATGCAAAGTAATTTTGGTGGAAAGGGGTGAGAGAGAACACTAATAACTTAGGGGTGGGAATCAGGATAGTCTACAACTTGGCCAGAAATGATAAAATAGTTTCCATCTTTTGCTTTCCCCCTCACCATGGATTTGGATCAGCAAAGGTACAGGAACCAAAGAATGGTTTAATGGAAAAGAACATGGTTTGGGAGTCAGAAGGCCTAGGCTTGAATCGTGGCCCTGCCAATTACTATCTCTGTGATCTTGAGCAAGTTGTTTTTCCTCCCTATGCCTGTTTTCTCATCTGTAAAATTCAGGGACTTTGGGTCCTGCTCAGCTCTTATAAACCTTGACAGGGTGGTGCTTGTTTGTTAGTGTGGATGCCTGCTCCATGGATGTGGTCTGGCAGCCCACTCCAGGCTTTTTGAATTGCCTGGTGGCTAGCCTTCTGGTTTTAAGCCAGTGAAGCCAGTTTTTGGTCCCCAAGGGGCAAATTGTTGCTGGGCCTGTACTTAAGCTTGTCAAAAGTCAGCAGATTTTGTCCTTACCTAGCATAGGCATTGAGAAGTCAGGACCACCTCTATGCAAAGATGCTTCAAAACTGAGAAGGCCTTTTGGACTTTTTAAAAGAATGTCCCCCTCTAGCATCTCATTTAATGTCCAAAATGACTCTGAGATGTAGAGAGCATAATAATATCTTTTGTTTCTATGACACTCTAAGGTTTAGAAAGTGATTTCCTCCCAGCAAAGGTGTATGAGAGGTCATAGTGCAAATTGTTGTCCACCCTGTTTTAAAGAAGGGGAAATTATGCTTGGAAAGATGAAGTGACATTCATTGAGTCACACAGCTTGTAACTGGCAGAGCCAGAATCTGAACTCTAGTCAGTCTAGATTCCTAGTCTAGTGACCTGCCCACTACACTCTGTTGCTAGAGTCCTTTGCACAGAGAGTGCTTGACCTGAAAGGGGGCTTGAAATTCTCCAAGTTAGGAGATAGCTCGGAATAGAGAATATTAGAATCAGAAATCTGAACTTCTGGCCAGGTAGGGCAAGTTTTAGCCTTCTCATTTTAACAACAGGGAAACTAAGGCAGAGTCCAAAATTGGCTTACACAGAATCATACAGCTTGTTAGTACAGACTTTAACAAGTCAGCAATATATGATTCACCCCAGTTCCTTCATAAAAGCCCTCCTCCTGGCACTGAAATGACCACTGAGCTCCTGAAGACATTGCCATTGGACTGAAACCTCTCTAAGGACTACCAAATGGTATGAGCTTCCAGTACAGGCTACATTGAAAAACTAGACCAGCCCGGCTAACTGTAGCAAGGTTCATCACTAGAAGGTGATACATTTTTTTTTTGGTCCCAGAAACTCATGGAAATCAGCAACAGAACCAGGCTGAGAATCTTGGCTTCTCCATCCACTGGACTTTCTGGGCCTAGAGTCCTAGGGATGGATTGAGGTCAGTGGGGATTACATTAGATGTCCATTTACTGACAGTGAATTAAGGGTCCCTCATATGCATCATATCATTTGATCCTTACAACAACTCTATAGAGTAGGTACTAGAGATACTCTTATTTTATAGAAGAGGAAACTGAGGCTAAGAAAAGTTAAGTGAATTGTCTAAAGCCAAATAGCTAATAAATGTCTGAGGCAGGACCTTCCCAATTTGAAGTCTAACCTTTAGCCATTCTGTCATGGTGCCCTATATAAAAGGAAATATATATTACAATGTATCTCTGAATAAGGGCTGAGTGTAGAAATTCAGGGAAAGAAACTGTTATACAGAGAGAGAGACAGACAGAGAGAGAGAGGGAGAGAGAGACAGACAGACAGAGAGACAGAGACAGAGACAGAGAGAGAGAGAGAGAGAGAGAGAGAGAGAGAGAGAGAGGGAGACAGAGAGACAGAGACAGAGGCAGAGAGAGGAGAGTTAAGCATTTCTTAACCATGGAGCTTGAGTGCTCCAAAGAAGGAAAACGAATCACTGAGAAACAGACAAAGCAGGTGATGACTCTTGTCATCTCAGAAAGGGCAGTAAGAAAGATGATTTGACAATTTTTTCTGATTTCCAATTTCTATAAATTAATGATTTAAGGAAAGACTTCAGTAAAACCACCAAGCAGTTATTTTAAGTAATTGCGTCTGCCCTGTCAACTGGTACAAGTATTTTGGGGGACCAATCAGGAGCATCAAACATCTGTCTTCCTCAGTGTAGCTGGCGCAGGTTTCTCATTTCCCTCTTTCTTTCTTAGAAATAATAAAAGCTGTAAGAAAGGAAATTCTATAGCTGAAGATTTTTCAGCAGACCAGCAATGGATTCTCACTCAAAGATGTGGACAAAAAAAAAATACCCCCCCAACCACTTTTAGTCATTCACTGCTAGTAAGTTCTTTGACTCCACCTCTTCCTGCAATCAAAGCCTTCCACATTCTACAGAGGATTTTCCTTATATGGTAAAAGAGGCTCACTAAATCCAAGTGGTAAAGTAACAGGAAGATGTCGGCTAATCACACAAAAATCTAAACGAAACCAGCTGTCTGGATGCAGTGTCTGCAGAATGTTTGACTCTCTACTTTCCTAGTGGATGCCAGAGTGGATTTTTTTTTTCCTGCCTGGGGTTCAGCTACATTTTCCCAGAAACCTTCAGGCTTTATCTCCTCCTCCCCACTGTGGGTTGCTTTTGCATGAAATTTTCAAAAGTCATCAACTTTCCAAAAATATCTTTCCTTCCAACTGAACCTTCCTTCCATCCCTGTCTCTTGGCTTTCAGGAGAAGGCCATTTTCGGCAAAAGCCATCCCTCCACAGCCCAAGGAATGACTTGCTATGAGATCACATAGGAAACAGGACTCAGGAGATTTTAAGATGGTTGAATGTGGGAAATGTCCAACTCTGCTACTGTTTCAGACTGAAAACATGCTTCGAAGTGTCCCTGGGGCAGCATAAAGAGGGGTGCCTAATAGTTAAATACTTTAACCATGACCAAAATGAAAATACTGATGTAGACTAATAATAATTCTCACCAAAAAAAGCATTTTTGTATGATTATCTCTGTTTTACAGATGACAGGACCTGGAGAATGATTAATGGGGCAAAGAGTTACATAGGAAGAAAGGGCATTGAAAGGAACATAGCTCTAGAACTCATTTTGTCCCATCCCTCTTCTCTACTTTACAGATGGAAAGATATCAAGGGCTAAAAAGGTTCAGTAACTTCGCCAAGGTTACATAAGTAGAAGATTTAGGATTTGAACTCAGGTCCTAAGACCCCAAGTTCAGCTTTCCACCATACCATACTGCCTCTCTTGGGTTTTGGTCTAGAACCCATGATAATAAGATCACATTTAAGTTTTTATACCAGTGCTTGTAAAAATGATGAATCTGAGGTGAAAAGGAATGAAAGAACTTTATTGCCTGTGAGTATATGGTTAGAAAACATCAAATCCTGTGTCTAAGTCATAGGTCTCTTCCTTCTAGCCCTGTGTTTGTGCTCTCGCCAATCTAGAAAAGATGTTCAAAATTTCCCCTTTAGTTTTCTTTGGGCTTGCTAAGAGTTAATAATGCAATTAACACCTTCCCTGGCAGCTCAGCTCCCAGTGGCATCTGCACTCTGGCTCCCACCTGCTTAAGTCTCAGCTTACATTGCTTCTCCTTTCCACTCACTCCAGTCCCATATGTGGTCCCCCATGCCTGGGATTGATTCTCTGTCTTATTTCTACTCTTTGAAACCTTTCTGTACAGTCAAGACTCAGCATATGTGTTCCCTCTTCCACGAAGCCTTCTCTGGTTACTGCTGCTAGGAGGTATTTCCTCCCTCTTTGCATCTCCCAGGTTGTATTTGGATTCCCTCCTATCACTTAATCACCAAGAGTTTCTAAAGTGCCTCTTATGGGCTAGACACTATGCTAAATTCTTATGGGCTTTTCCATTCCTAATTTGTATTACAGTGATCTATGTCAATATCAAGTACCTTGTTAGATCATTAGCCCTTGAGAACAAAGACAATCCTCTTTTCATCTTTGGAGCCCATTTGTGCCATCTTGAACACTGTACTATACTGAAAGAATGTTTGCTCAATGGAATTCCCCAAATGCCATGGTTTTCAAAGACTTAACTTGAAAAATAAGATTAGGAGGAACCTTACTTCCTAGGATTTCCAGATGTTCTCATTATTCCTTTATACTGAATTTTCTAGGCTCCAGTAACTGGTGGGTTCCTTTGAAAAAGATGGCTCGGGAAGTAAGAATCAGAATGTCAAGACTGAAAGGGAGCTTATGTATCAAAGAAGGTCAGGTATGAAAGCACCCTTAGAATCATATAATCATAGATTTAGAATAGGAATGGACTTCAAAGGCCATCTCTGTTATTGTTTAGTTATTAACAGTATCTGGCTCTTTGTGATCTCTTTTGGGATGTCCTTGGCAAAGATACTGGAGTGGTTTGCTATTTCCTTTTCCAGTTCATTTTACAGATGAGGAAACTGAGGCATACAGGGTTAACTGCCTTGCCCAGGACCACATAGCTAGGAAGTATCTGAGGCTGGATTTGAACTCAGATCTTTCTGACTCCAGGCCTAGCACTCTATCCACTGCTTTACCTAGCTGCCCAAGGCCATTTCTGCAAATTCTTTATTTTGTAAGTGAAGATATTCAGGTCCATAGTAGTTAAATGACTTTCCCAAGGGTACAAATGATTAGAATCAACAGAAATAAACTCAAACCCTGATAATCAGAATCCAAATCTTCTCTTACAATTTGGTGGAAAGAGCATTACGTATAATTTGATGGGAATATTAAAGTTGATAAGGACTTTGGAGATCATCTAGTCCAACTCACCCTGTCCTTTTACAGAGAAGGAAATGGAAACAAGGAAAACTAACTTGCAAGAAGAATTAGTCTATTAATGGCACAGTCAGGGCTAGAATCCAGGACTCAGAGTTCTAATTTGCCAAAACCTGGGGTGCAGAAATCTCTGGTAGTAATTCTATTCTGATAGGTTAGGCAACTACTTAGAAGGGAACTTCTGGTATCTGCTCATAGAGACAGTGTTCTGGAGGTTGTTTGTAGACAGAATGGACCAGAAGGCTGCAGAGAACAAAGGGGTCAGGGGAAGGGCTGGTAGGTCAGGAAAGGAGCCCCCAAGAGAGATCAAGGGGAATGGCTAGAAACAGGAGCAAAGAAGAAAAACATCACCACTACCCAGAGGACAATGAAAAAATAATCTGAGTGAATACAGTGGAAAAAGCCCTGGATTTGGAATCCAAGGGTCTGGAGAAGAAGCTTGGCTTTGTCACTTACTATCTATGTGAAGCCCTGGGCAAGTCACTTAACCTGATCTGTAACCAGATTATTTTCCTGATCTGTAAAACAAAAGGGGGTTGGACTAGATGGCCTCTAAACTCTGATTACTTTTTATCTGTGTGGCCTTGGGAAAGTCATTTAACTTCCCTAGACCTGTGTCCTCATTTGCATATGATCTTTTAGTCCTTGCAGTTTGACTTCTGTGTTGCCTGTGTGTAAAGTCTGAAAGTACAAAGCCCCTATCTATAATCTGTGGTTATGCCTGAAATGAGGGGACATGTTGGGACTACTGGGTTTTCCCATATCCATTGGATGAGTTGATGCTTTCCCTCCCCATAATCCACATCTGAAACCAGCCAGGTGAAGCTAGGTGAATGTCTCATCTGTGGAGAAGAGATCAGTGCTTTGGGGCACACCCAGGCCAGTTCTGAGTCAGAGAGAAGAATGACAGCCCCTGAGTCAATTGCCCTGCATCCGGTGGTGACACCTGGATTTATCCCAGGTGGTGGCTCACCTCCTGTGTGTGTAGGGAGTGGAGTGGTGGTGGGGATGAAGTTGGATAAGAGGTTTTTACTCAGGCAGGTAGGAGTCAAAGAGAAATAGATCAGAAGGCTACCTGTGGCTTCTTCCCTTAGATGCCAGGACTAATTCATCTCTCTCTCAAGTTTCTCATGACACCCCTGAGAGGTAGCACCCCCATTTACAGAAGAGCCAAGTGTAAAAAGTTGAAGTATCTTGCCCATAGTCAGGCAGCAAGAAAATGTCAGAGCTGGGACTCTGACCCAAGGCTCCTGACTTGTGAATTTGGAATTATTCCTGGTCCAGCCTGATCCAGTGGCCCTACCAGGTGCCTGGTCAAGCCCAACTTCTTTTTGTCCATCCCCTCCTGCCTTGGCCCTATTTCCTTTCCTTTCAGGCAGTCAGCTTTTAGGCTAGTTTCCAGCGAGAAGTAAGAGCCTCCATCTCAACTTTCCTCCCCACTCCCCAAATCTCATTGGAATTATTAGTTCTGCACATCTCCGGGCTCAGGATGCTGTGAATGAGGGTGGATGGCGAAGTAAATGGGAAGAATGTGCTCTGGGGGTCACTCGAATGAGTGACCTTACGAATCAGTGGTTAAAACTGCTGTTGGATGTTGAGGTGACCGGCTTTGGGTTCTGGTCAGAGGCAGAAGGAAGGCCAAAGAGAGACGGAAACAGAGCTGGAGAAGGAGCCAGGCAGACGGCAGACGGGGCTCCTGGGATACACAGTCCTGGAGGGCAGGCGGGCTCCCTCCCAGCAGGAACCACCTCCAGCCTTCAGAGGGAGCGGGAGAGGAGAGAGAGAGGGAGAGAGGGAGAGAGGGGGAGAGAGAGAGAGCGAGAGAGCGGGAGGAGAGAGCGGGAACGGGAAGGGCGGGGAAGAAGGGGGGGGGGAGGCAATAGGGATAAGGGGAGTGAAAGGAAAGAGGAGACAGGAAGAGGGAGGGAGAGTTAGAGAGGGG
Source organism: Monodelphis domestica (assembly GCF_027887165.1). Taxonomy (NCBI): domain Eukaryota; kingdom Metazoa; phylum Chordata; class Mammalia; order Didelphimorphia; family Didelphidae; genus Monodelphis; species Monodelphis domestica. The sequence goes on from NC_077229.1 coordinate 82,557,295, forward strand.
AAGAGAGGAGGAAGAGGGGGAGGGAAACAGGGAATAGTCAGGAAAATGGAAAGAGGAAGGAAAAAAGAGAGGTGGAGGGAGAAAAAGGGGTAGAGAAAGGAAGAGGGACAAGAAGAGGTGGGAGAAAAGAGATGGAGGAGGAGATGAGGGGATGGAGGAAGAGGAGAGTAGAGAGACATGGAAGGAGAGCAAAGAGAGATGAAAGGAGAGAAAGAGATGGAAGGGAGAGGAGTGGAGCGAGAAGAGAGATGGAAAGCAGAGAAATGTTAGTAGAGGAGAGCAGAGAGGGATGGAAAGGAGTGCAGAGAGACGAAGGGAAAGAGAGGAGAGCATAGAGATAAGAAAGAGATGGAGGGAGAGCGAACTGAGAAGAAAGGCAAAGTGAGGGAGGAGGGTTTGAAACAGGAAGGGAGGGAGGGAGGAGCAGAGAAAGAATGGAGGAGAGAAGGGGAAAGAAAGGAGCTCAGGCAGAGCGGAGAGATGAGGCGGAGGGCCTCGGAGAGGCGAGAGTTGGAGCTGGGGCAAGGACAGGAGAAGACAGAGAGAGGTAGAGGGGTGGGGGCAGGGGCTGGGGGGGGTCTCACTTTCTCCCGCTGCTCTCGCTCGCCGTCCAGCTCCCGCTGCAGGCTCTGGGCTCGGTCCTCCGCCTCATCCGCCTGCTGCTGCAGCGCCTGGATTTTCCTTTTCACCGCCTCCAGGGAGTTGAGGCCGGCCATGGGGACTAGGGGGTTCGGGGCACGGGGCAGGGTGGCCTGGGAGAGCTGGGGTTGGCGGTACTGGCGCCTCTGGTCTGAACTGGGGAAAGGAGCCGCCGCCCTGGTCCCGGAGCCCCCGCCTCCTTCCCACCCCTTGAGCTGCCGGACGGCTTTACGGTGTGGGGGATGGATGAGGTCACCACGGCTGGGGGCGGTGACGTCAGCACAGCTGGGGGAGGGTCGGTGACGTCAGCACCGCTGGCCGCAGCTGCTTGGAAAATGCCCCTTTTCGGGACTTATTAGGAGAAAGATTGGAGCAGGGCTCCTCCTCCAGCTTCGAAGCCCGCCTTTGGGCGGAGGGGAGCGAAGAGGCTACCGTGAGATGGGGCGGGGCGAGATAGGCTGGGGCTAGGGGCACGGAGGTCTCTGGCCTGCTACAAGCCCGCTGCTCCGGCCCCTTTGCCCCAGGACTAGAGGGATGTGGCTATGCTGCCCTTCATAGTGGGGCCGCTGGCTGGCCACCGCGAGGCGGCTTCGATTCCCCCGTCCGCCAGGGGGCAACCTTGGACTGGGGGAGCCTAGGGGAGGGGTCAGGGATTGGGGGACGCCTGGAAGCACCTACATCGGTGGCCTTTTTGTCTGTCAGCTCTAGCTTCTCCTGAGCGTCTTTAAGGTCTTCGGAGTATTTGTCCAGCTCATCCTCCGTTCCCTTTAGCTTCTTCTGCAGAATTACCAGCTCCTCCTCCACCTGTGACCAAAGGCAAAACAGGAATGAGTATGCCCAACAGAGCATCTTTACTCAACCATCAGTCAGTAGCTTCATCCTGTAACTCCCCCCTGGGTCCTCTGTCTGTTCCTATCTTCCATACAGAACTCAATTCCTCCCAGCCCGTATCTGTTCCCCATTTCTTGCCACTCCATTTCAGGATTCCATATGTACTCTCATCCCTCATTACTCTATACCCCACGCATTCCCCAGTCCTTCCCTAGTTTCTTCTCAGCCCTTTATCTTTACCACCTCCTGGACCCCTACAGTCCCTCAGTTGACCCTTCTATCTAGTCATTACTATTATTCCTCAAGCCCCTAAACTTCAAATTCACCATTTGTGCCCCATCCCATAATGACACTTATCCAGATGTCAGTCACCTTTCTTAGCCCTTCTATTATTCAACATCCTCAGTTCTCAACAGACTTAGTCCCTCAAGTCCCCATCAGAGCCTCATCCCTTGGTTCTCTGCCCTCCTCCCCAATTTTACTTCCTCATCTAGGCTCCTGTCTTACATCCTACTTCTTTTGTACTTTCACTTTTCATCACCTCTCCTAAATTTGAAGGAAAGTCCCTGACAGAAAGGGCTCTAGTAGGAGGCCTTTCCAGAAATATGGGGAAGGTCCTTCCCACTTTCCTCACCACCCCAGCTCTCTCCATATATCTAACCATTAGGGGCCTCGGACAGGTCTACCACCACCTACATCTTGATTTATTCTCATACATCCTTGGAATGATTATACTAGATGAAATTACACCAAAGGGAAGCCCAGATAAAGAAAAAGGAGCAGATCAACAGGGAATACAGTTTATGCACCTTTGGTGCCCAGCCATGTGCTTTTCCCTGTTGGGAGATGGGAGGAGGAGATAGAATTGTGGTCCATTGAAGTTCACAGCCTCATCTAAGAGTTAAGGCATGCAAAAAATATGGAGAGAACAATGTGAGGGCCATTTAAGTTAGGAGCCAGACTGAGGGAGGCTGTTAGTGCTGCAGGAGGCCAGAGGAGAGGGAGGTCAGGATGGGTTGGGGCCATCAGGGATGACTTCCTGAAATAGTTGACCCTTTAAAGAAGAGGGGCTGCACAGTGTGGTGGTGGAGACACACAAGAGAACATCCAAACTGGTGGGACTTATTCAGCTACAATAACACTGGGTTCCTTCCCCTTTAAGGGGAGGCTTTGTCCCTAGGAGGTGTATAATCTGAGCCAGACAGGTCAGCCCTGGGCTTTTCAGGCAGCAGCTCTCCCATATGTCAAATCCACTGCACTGTAATGTAAATCATATATACACCTCCTGAGACCTCCCTCCTCCCCCACAAAGCATCTCCAATTAACTTCCCATAATGCCTTTTATTCTAGGTCTATTCCTTCTTACCCTCCATACTGTCTTCCCTAATACCCACAATCCATATCTTCTTCCTAATCTCTTATATTGTTGAACAGCCACACCCATAGCCTTATCCCATCCCCTCTCCTCTTCCTCTTACAAACACGAATCACCCAGTACAGTGTGTCTACATTGTCTCATCAAATTTACACAGTACAAACTTGTCCTTCCCCATCCCTTATATTGCCCCTACTCTCCCATCCTCCCTTTCAAGTCTCTGCCATATACCCAGACTACAGTCTTCCTTTCTTCCCCTTCCAAACCCTCAAAGCATGGGCTCTTTCTCTGTTCCTAGAAAAAAAAAATAGCACAGCATAGATGTCTCTTCCCTGCACATATTGTCCCTCTCCAAATTAAGCTTTCTTCTTTCTGCTACCACAATGCCTCTCCCCTACAAAAAAGTACCCAGAAGTAGGCTTTTCTGCTCTTCATGCTATTCCTTGCAAAGACGCAGAGCTCAGGCCCTCTCCTCTTTGTCCCTCACCCATATTGTCCCACCTGGGAGAGTCCTTGGAACAAAAAATGTTAGAACTGAAAGGCATCTTAGAATACAGAGCATTAGAGTTGGTAGTACAAACCTATGAGATTTAAAGATTAAAAAAAAAAAAGATTGAATCCCTGAGGTCTGAGAAGAGAACAGACCTGCCAGATACAGCCAGTAAATAGCAGTGTTAGCATCCCATCCAAATGCAGGCCCTTTGACTCCAAATCCAGTGCTCTTTGTACTAGGTCTCCTTCATTCATTTGTTGAGTGAGTGAATGAATGAATGGAAACATGCTGGTTTCTGGATGGTTCCAGGCCAGGTTAACTCTCCCCTCCCAGAGTGACCAACTCAGCTGGCATAAATGTAGTCCAAGGGTCTGCATCTGGGAGTCTACCTGGTTTCATTCTGGGTTTTATTTTGCATCAACTCTATGTTGCCTTATAAGAGGGCTTTGTCTGGAGGAATTTCCAGGATCACATTTGTGTTTGGCTAATAAAGTATCCCAGCCCTGATTCTGGCTTTGGCTCAGCAGTTTCAACTGAGCTTCTTGGTTCTATTCCTACATTCAGCTCCTTGGGCAGGGATGATTTAACTCAGTCTTTGCTGGGCAGAGCATCTGTGGCCAAATGAATGTCCTAATGCAGAATTCGATTTCAGGCAGGGACTTGAGCAACTCCCTTTACTTTCCTGGTCCTCAATTTCCTATTCATCATTTGAGTAAGTTGGACTGGAATGATCTCTAAAGTTCATTCCAGCTCTAAAATCTTGTAGTTTATTGGGGAATATATTGGATTTGGAAGTCAGAATACCTAAGTTTAGATCTCAAACACACAGGGTGCTAGTAAGTGTCAGAATCAGAACTTTAATGCAGACCTTCAGATTTCAAGTTCTTTCCAATTGCAATGTGGAAGTGAGCACTCTAAGAGAGTGTGTGTACTTAGCTAGAATTGCTAGTTCTGTCTTGTAAAGATCAGATTTAGCTCTCCCCTGATTGTAACAATGAAGATACTTAGCTCTTCCTTTATTGGGAAGTTTGAATTGTAATCCACAATATATTTTTAGATTTTAATCTACAAAAAAGCTGGTAACTCAGTATTTTAAGTAGATCTACTCATTTTAACTACAAAAAGGTGTTAAATAACTACAAAAGATGAACTAACCAAAAAAGGTGTTAAGTAACCCAAAAGATATAGTCTAATTAAAGAAGGTGTGAACTAAAGAGTGGGCAGTCCTGGAGAAAAGCATCTACTGTGATTGGTAAATGAGAAATTTAGGGGAGGTGACACAAGAGAAAAAGATCTTTAAAAAGAGGATCAGAGGCCAAAAGAAGATATTCGATTTAATATTCCATTTGAGGAGATCGAAGAGCTCTCTGACTCAGAGGAGAGACTGGAAGACAGACACTTGATGAGTGAGTGGAAGACAGACACTCAGACTTCTTTCCATTTAGACTATCACCTTGAGTGAAAGGCTGACTTAGTGACCCCGCCTTTCTGGAGGTGTAAAACCTCCAGGAAAGGCCCATCATCTTGAGACTCTTTTCCCTGATTTGGGCCTTAGTATATTCTACCTGGCTCAGAGGAAGCAGGAGTTTCCTCTCTCTCTCTCTCTCTCTCTCTCTCTCACTCACTCTCTCTCACTGTTTCTCTCTCTCTCTCTCTCTCTCTCTCTCTCTCTCTCTCCTCTCTCTTTCTCTCTCTCTCTCTCTCTCTCTCTCATTCCTTAATATCTTCCCTCTATTGTAAATAAACTACCATAAATTTCCATTTACTTTAGTAATTCATTTTGGGATTTAGAAATTAAATCCTTGGAGACCACTTAATTAATATATTCAGAGTCTAACCACAATTAATATTTAACAGTCTCTAAGTGTACTTTGGTGTATTTTATTGGGGAACAGATAGGGATAGTCATAGAAGGCTCCATGGAGATAGTGACGCTTGAGTTAGCCCTTGAAAGATAGATTTGATGTGTGAAGACAGAAAGGAAAGGAAAAAACTTCAAGGTAGGTGTGAGAAGAATAGAACTTATTATCAGATGATATTTCTAGAACTTGAATGAATGTAAGGAATCTAGTTCAACTCTCTTGCTTTTCAGATGAGGAAAATGAGACCCAAAGAAATTAAGTACTTGCCTCAGGTCACACAATTAGAAAGTATCAGAGGTGAGATTTGAACCTAGATCCCCTGACTCCATAACCTCTAGTTCTTCCTCCATACCACAGTTCCTCCCAAACATCTTCCCTAATCCTTTCTTTGCACCTTCCTGATGACATTTAATATATCTTCCTTCCTTCTTATTTTCTTCCTTCCTTTCTTTCCTTTTCTTTAAAAGAAAAAAACTTTATCTACAGTCTTAGAGTTGACACTAAGTATTGGTTCCAAGGCAGAAGAGCAGTAAGAGCTAGGTAACTGGAGTTAAGTGACTTGCCCAGGGACACCCGACTAGGACATATCTGGGGTTAGATTTGGATCCAGGTCCTCCCATTTCCAGGCCTGGCACTATCCACTGAGCCACTTAGCTGCCTTCATTTAATATATTTTCATTGGTATTATAGTTATTTGTTCATGTGTGCTGTTTCTCTTACTAGACTATGAACTTCATGAGATTGGGGACCATGTCAGGTTTTGTAACCTTTTAAAGGTTAAAAAAAAAACAAACCCCTTACCTTCCATCTTGGAATCAATACCATGTGTTGGTTCTAAGGCAGAAGAACATTAATGGCTAGCAAATGAAGGTTAAATGACATTTGCTCAGAGTCACACAGCTAAGAAGTGTCTGAGGAATTTGAACCAGAGAACTCCCATCTCCAGGTCTGGCTCTCTATCTACTGAGCCATATTGCTGCTCCATAGAAGGGCTTCAACAAATGTGGTAGATACCTAATAAATATTGAATGAATGGATGCCAATTCCTCTCTAGGGTACTCAATTTCCTTCTCTGTAAAATGGGGATAATAACAACAATAAGAAAGAATAATAGCAATAAACACTAGCATTTTAACATTTGCAAAGAATTTCCTTTTTAATATATTTTATTTTTTTTGAATAATTATGAAGGCTGATATTATATAGTACTTCAAGATCGGTCTAATGCTTTATAATACATTATCTCCTTGTATTCCTACATGCCTTCCTCACAAATGAGATAACAGATTGTCAAATTCCTAATAACTGTTATTAATTAATAGCTATTAATATGGAGATGTAGGCTGCTAGGTGGTATGGTAGGTAAGTCTAGAGTCAGAAAGACTTCAATTCTGGCCTCAGACATTTTCTAGATGTGTGATGCTGGGCAAATTGCGTAACCCTGTTTGCCTTAGTTTCCTTATCTGTAACATGAGCTAGAGAAGGAAATTTTCAGCCACTCAAGTATCTTTGCCATGAATACCCCAAATGGTATCATGAAGAGTTGGACACAACTAAAATGATAGGACAATAATAATATGAAGCTATTAGTTATTAATATGAATAGATTATTAATACTAATATCAACACTAGTTTACATTATTACATTTATTTTCCATTATCATACAAATTAATAATATATCCCATATCTTCCATACTAATAATTATGATAGTATAAATTATGGTTATCATTTCATTATCATTATCATCACTTTCATTGACATTATAATTAATAAATGTAAATTCCTTAAAGACAGACATCCTGTTTTCTCCTTTTTTTATCTTTCCCATACTGTAGCTGAGCCCAGAGCTAGACATATGGGTCCTTAGGAAAGAAATCGATTTGGTGATGACTCATAAATATAACAATAATTATTCACTTTTTGCTTGAATGTCAAAACTATAGTCTGCAAAATCTGGGGCAAATTTAAAGACACATTGAAACCTGATCTTCACTTCCTGTCTTCACTCCATTGGCTTGGATTTACTTAACCAACCAACAAAGGAAACATCTGACACATTAATACTAATCTACCAAAGTTAGCATAGCATAGTAGAAAGTGTGTCGGGTTGGAATTAAGGGGCCTACATTCAAATCCTGGTTCTACTATTTACTGCATATGTGAGGCAAGTCATTTTTCCTTGTGCCTCAGTTTCCTCATCTATCAAATAATGAAATTAGACTAGATGGTCTCTGAGGTCCCTTCCAGATCAAAGTCTAGGATTCCAGGATTTGCTGATATCCTTCCATGCCTCAGTGAGGAAGTGAAGTATTCTTGGGCTCTTGGGAGATTATTCCATTGGAACAAAAACTCCAGTAGTTCCAATCAGGATAGAAAGGCTTCCTAGAATCAAGACTTAGAACTCTGGAAGGGGCATTAGGAGTCATGTAGTCAAACTGCTCATTTTAAAGATGAGAAAACCGAGGCCCATAAAGGTTGTCCAAAGTCCAAGGTCACAGTACTGAAAGAGCTTTGAGTATGAACCGAATGAGAAACTGTGTTTTTGTTGTCCATTCACCAACCCAAATGGCTCAGTTCTGAGAATCTCATCACCAGGTTGGCTACAGAGGAGTGAGTTTTGGGAGTAGAATAAGTTGAGATATTTTCATCTATATGCAATCACCTTTTGTGGGTATATTTTGTTTAGCTGTGTTTATACTGGATGGTACTATGGGAAATAGGTACTTATACTGGTGGGGAAGCGGTGAATACATCAAAAGGTGTACAAATTGTCTATGAAGGCTGAATGAATGGGCCTCAGTTTTCTCACCTGCAAAATGAGGCTAATAATGATAATGATGATGATTATAGTAATAATAGCTGACGTGCCAACAGATCTTAAGGTCTGGAAAATATTGTACTTGTTTTATCTCATTAATCCACTATAGAAGTAAATGTTTATTATACAGATCAGATGAGATAGTGGATTGTGAAGGGATTTGGGGTTGCAAAGCTGAGGCAAGTCCTCATGCTGGAAGAGACAGTGTTATATAAAAGAAAGATTCCTGACTTTTGAGTTAGATGGTTCAGATTCATATCCTTTTTCTATCAGCTCTGTGACCTACGGTGAGCCACTTGTACTTTCCTTTCCTTATGTTATATGAGGGAATTGGATCAGATGGCTTCCAAGGTCCTTCCTGAAGGAACTGAGGAGATTGGGACAGCAAGTATAATGGGCATTGAGGCAATTGAGTGAACCACATTGACTTGTGTGATCTTGTGACTCATTTCTGGACTTAGCTCAGTTCCCTTTCTATTCAGTTATGAGTCTAGTCGAAATTCTGTCTTGTGAGAACACTATTCAGCTGTGAGAATTGGGAGAAATCCTTATTGTATTGTTTGAACCTAGCCCTGTGTGCTAGGGGAAACTGGATCACTTCTACTTGCAACTTGGAGACCCTTAACTAAGGACCTGAGTTATGTCGACTAGAAACACAGTCTGCTCCCAAGATCTCACAAGGAGTTTTCTCACAATAATATATCTCAAGCAACCCATATGTCTTATCTGAAAACTGGCCCCATGCTGATCAATCAGTTATTGTTTCCATGTTTCTTTGCTTATATATAAGCACTTGGGAGCAGTGGGACATCCCCTTTTCAGAATTCAGGTAATTGTACCTATTCACTGTCTCCCTCCTGACTGGGAAAGCCTTTATCTTTTCTCCATTTAGAAATCAGATTATCTAATGTTATATTGTTTATTTTAAATTTGTCTTATTTGATTGTCTTTGTTGCATAAAAAAGTCTGCCTCCTTCTGAGGAAGGGGCCTGGTCCCTATGGATTGGCCAACGTAATTGGCATTGAAATGCTCGGATGATTGAACTTTTGTTTCCTCAGTCATTTCATCTGTCACCCCCCACTTTGAACTCTAAATTTGTGGTCCTATAGTCACAGGTTAAGGGGTCACTTACACAATTATGACAGTTGAAGGGAGCCTTCATATTTATGTATAGTTACAGATCATCCTCATTTTCCTTATCTTGTTTGATTTTCACATTTTATAGATGATGTAACTAAAGTTCATCTGAAGTTGATGTAATTGAGGGCAATTGATGGGCCCCAGGTCACACAGCTAGAGATACCAGGGATTTATCTCAGATTTGCTATGCTAAATTCAGTCCAATTCAAGTTCAAGTCCAATGTACTTTCCATGATACCAGACTATACAAATTTTCCTTTGAGATGGATTCCTTCTGGACTCCTTTCTATAAAATAAGGAGGTCAGATAAGATGTTCTCAAAGGTTTCATCTTTCACCATACATTTGACATTCTGTGTTTTTGGAAGGTCTTCCTACTGGTCAATTGACCTCTCAAGTTATCAATTTCACTCTTACTTCCCCTTAGCTGCTAAAATTCCAGTGTGGCCTCACACATGGTGCCTCTATTTTCTTGACTTCCATCTATTCTCCATTAGGTGCAGGTTGACTCTGTTGCTCTCCTAAAACGAACCTCTGAGGTCTTAAGTAGCCTCTCCATCGACAAATTCAAAGGTTTTTTATTTAAAAGGAAAAAACAAAACAAAACAACAGTCTTGTACTTGAGCTCTGTGCAACTTTTGATACTATTTCTTTTCCAGTTACTCTATTCTCCCTTGGCTTTAGAGACAGTGTTCCTTCCACCTTTCCTGTCTTATTACACATTACTGTCCTTCATGCATACTTACACAGTTTATCCTCCATGCCCTTTATGTAATATACTCCCTCCTCAAATCTGCCTCTTAAAATCCCTAATTTCCTTCAAAGTTCAGCTCAAACACCACTTTTTCCTAATTGTTTCCAAGTGCTTGTGACTTTTCTACCTCCGTGGGTCATCTTTCTCTTCCTACCCTTAATGCATCAGGGTTCTCCAAGACATGGCTACCAGCCTATTTCTCTCTCCCCTCTCCTGCTCTCCCCTTCTCACTATTCCCACAGTTTTAAGTTGTCATATTTTTGCAAATGACTCCCAAATATATATCTCCAGCCCTATAGTAATAATAATAACAACAACACCTAGTATTTATATAATGCCCTGAGATTTTTAAAGCTCTTTACAAATGTCATCTCACTTTATCCTTTCAGCACCTCTGGATGGTAAGTGCTATCATTATTATTATTCCTATTTTATAGGGGAGGAACCTGAGGCAGGCTAAGTGATTTGCCTAGGGTCTCCCAGCATGTGTCTGAGGCAGGATATGAACTCAGGTCTTACTGGCTCTGGGTCTAGAAGTCTATCCACTGTACCACCTAGTTAGTAAATCATTTCCCAGACTCCAGGCCTACTTTTCCACCTGTCTGCCCTTTTTATTTAGATGTCCTTCTGGAGCCTCAAACTCAACATAGTCTAAAAGAAACTTACTTTCTTCCCCACTCAGGCCTGCACTTTCCCCAATTCCCTGATTTATGCTGAACCAGTGACATCAACTGGAGTTGTTTCTGAGTCTTCCCTCAGCTCCTAATACCAATTACCAAGTCCTGCCAATTCAAGCTACAATATGTTTCTTTCTTTCTTTCTTTCTTTCTTTCTTTCTTTCTTTCTTTCTTTCTTTCTTTCTTTCTTTCTTTCTTTCTTTCTTTCTTTCTTTCTTTCTTTCTTTCTTTCTTTCTTTCTTTCTTTCTTTCTTTCTTTCTTTCTTTCTTTCTTTCTTTCTTTCTTTCTTTCTTTCTTTCTTTCTTTCTTTCTTTCTTTCTTTCTTTCTTTCTTTCTTCTTTCTTTCTTTCTTTCTCTCTTTCTTTCTCTCTTTCTTTCTCTCTTTCTTTCTCTCTTTCTTTCTCTCTTTCTTTCTCTCTTTCTTTCTCTCTTTCTTTCTCTCTCTCTTTCTTTCTTTCTTTCTTTCTTTCTTTCTTTCTTTCTTTCTTTCTTTCTTTCTTTCTTTCTTTCTTTCTTTCTTTCTTTCTTTCTTTCTTTCTTTCTTTCTTTCTTTCTTTCTTTCTTTCTTTCTTTCTTTCTTTCTTTCTTTCTTTCTTTCTTTCTTTCTTTCTTTCTTTCTTTCTTTCTTTCTTTCTTTCTTCCCTTACCTTCTGTCTTAGAATCAATACTGGGTATTGGTTCTAAGGCAGAAGAGTGGTGAGGGCTAGGCAATGGGAGTTAAGTGACTTGCCCAGGGTCATACAGCTAGGAAGTATCTGAGGTCAGATTTGAACCCAGGACCTCCCATCTCTGGGCCTGACTCTCAAACCATTGAGCCACTCAGCTGTCCCATACACTATATTTCTTGCAGTTGTCCCATCCTCCTTTCTTCTTTCTTTCTTCTTCTTTTTTAAACCTTTACCTTCCATCTTGGAATCAATACTGTGTATCGGTTCCAAGACAGAAGAGTAGTAAGGGCTAGGCAATGGGGGTCAAGTGACTTGCCCAGGGTCACACAGCTGGGAAGTATCTGAGGCCAAATTTGAACCCAGGACCTCCCATCTCTAGACCTGGCTCTCAAGCTGAGCTACCCAGCTGCCCCCACCTCCTTTCTTCAGGACTTGTTCAGGTCCTCCACTCCTTTGAATTGGGCTAATGTAAATTGCCTCCTAAATGATTTCTCTCTGTGTCTGTTTCTGTGTCTTTGTCTCCTTTCCAGTCCTACTTCCACAAAATCAGACACAGGTTTGAGCAGACTGATTACCCATCCTCCTATAAGAACAAAATAACAAGCCAAAAAATCCTCAGTGGTTGCTCATTGGCTTTGGGCTAACCTATATACCCCTCTGCTTGGCTTTGAAGGCCCTTTCCCATCTGGCCCTACTCTACTTTTCCAGGCTTATCTTTTTCTTTTCCCCTTTCTGCACTCTGTGTTCTGACAAAGTGGACAGCGAGTTGTTCTTGTTCGCCTGATCTCATCCGGCCTTCTCACACCTCAGTGCATTCCTTCAGGCTGTCACCCTTGCCTGGAATGCAATGCACTAAACTATTCCCTTCATTCAAGAGCCAGATCAGGTGTCACTGCCCAAAGCCTCCCTGTACCACCTCCTCCAAGCTCTAGTTGAAATAGCTCGCTTACTTCTCACAGTTCTGAAAGCACTTTTTCAGGGCTTCTCCCTGCCTTTTGTCCCAGTCTACTTTGTGTCAGACTTCTTTTTGGACATTTAGTATCTTTCCTGTTAGGTATGTGGCACAGTGGATGGAGTGACAGCTGGATTTGGCTAGAGTCAGGAAGACTCAAATCCTACCTCATCCCCTCTTCCTGGGTTACCATGGGTAAATCACTTAACCCCCTCAGCCTCAGTGACCTTATCTGTAAAATGAGGAAAATAATAGTTCCTACCTCAGAGTTGTGAGACTCAATGGAATGGTTTAATAACAATATCTTGTCATATTGCATCATATTGTATCATGTCACATCACATTGAATTGTAGCATACCACATCATATCACACCACAATGTGATACATTTTAACATGACATAATTAGCATAATGCACCAAAATATAATAAATGTATAATAAAATGTAACAGAATACACAAGTAGAATTTCTAGAGTGCATTAATATGCAAAGTCCTTTAACAGGTAGCAACTCTTTCGATTCTCCCAATAACATTGTAAGGTAGGTATTATTATTATCTGGATTTTATAGATGAGGAAAGTGAGGCTGACTGAGGTTAAGTGACTTGTCCAGGATCACATAGCTCTTAAGAGTCTGAAGCAGAATACAAATTCAGTTCATTCTGACTCTGTCTAATTCACTATGTGTTGCGCCACCTAGAGGTCTATCTGGGTTATAGGTAAAGTGGTATTCTCTAGCCATTGTGCCAACCTAGAGGTCTATCTGGGATATGTGGTATTCTTTATTTATTGCGCCACCTAGAGGTCTATCTATGATATAGGCAGAGTACTTGGTGAATTTTCAAAGGTTTGGGTCTGCATCTGTGATTTCATTGGTGTTCGGAAACTCCTCGGCTGAGGGAACCTTTGCTGCTAACACATGTTGGCACTTACTCCGCAGTTCAGAAGGTGGAGAGGTTAAGTGTCTGATCTGTGTTTCAGATGGAGGTAGGACTTGAAACCAAGTGTTCATTCCTGGCTTCAGGGCTTCCACTGCATCATGTTGCCTCTCAAGCTCTAGAGTTCTAAATATAGTTAGTTTTGTTATTACTGTCAAGTACTTAAAGCCAAGGAGCTGTGTCATCTGTTTTATTCTCTCTGCTGAGAGCATATTGATGTCAATGATTCCACTTTTTTTTTGGGGGGGGTTTGGTTAGTGAGGATTCCTTTTACCAATGAGGACTATCTATACCCTCTGTGACTTAGAGTCTGGTATTGGAGAATTGTTTGTAGCTGAAAAATTTGTCACTCTGCAGTCAATTCAAGGATGAGGTCTCTCTGATTTGCCTATTATAATCAATTCAAGTCAGTTCAATTAATTTCAAATTAAATTAGACTAGAAGCCTATCCAGCCATAAATGGACCTGCCAGAGTCTGTGCTTCACTGGCAAGAGTCTTGGTGAACCTAGATGATTTCCAAACCATTATGAGGACTTTAATGGAAACTTTTATTCCTTCCTGTCCTTCCTTCCTTCCTTCCTTCCTTCCTTCCTTCCTTCCTTCCTTCTTCCTTTCCTTCCTTCCTTCCTCCTTCCTTCCTTCCTTCCTTCCTTTCCTTCCTTCCTTCCTTCCTTCCTTCCTTCTCTTCCTTCCTTCCTTCCTTCCTTTCCCTTTTCGTCCTCTTCTTTCTCTTTCTTTTCTTTCTTTCTTTCTTTCTTTCCTTTTTTCTTTCTTCCTTTCTGTCTTTCTTTCTCTTTCTTTCTTTCTTTCTTTCTTTCTTTCTTTCTCTTTCTTTTCTTCTTTCTTCTTTCTTTCTTTCTTCGTTTCTTTCTTTCCTTCCTTTCTTTCGTCTTCTTCTTCTTTCTTTCTTTCTTTCTTTCTTTCTTTCTTTCTTTCTTTCTTTCTTTCTTTCTTTTCTTTCTTTCTTTCTTTCTTTCTTTCTTTCTTTCTTTCTCTTTCTTTCTTTCTTTCTTTCTTTCTTCTTTCTTTCTTTCTTTCTTTCTTTCTTCTTTCTTTCTTTCTTTCTTTCTTCTTTCTTCCTTCCTTCCTTCCTTCCTTCCTCCTTCCTTCCTTCTTCCTTCCTCCTTCCTTTCTTTCTTTCT